>NW_010251975.1:11956-64799 GCF_000690775.1 Eurypyga helias | reverse complement strand
GGGGGGGGGGGGGGAAGAATTAGAATCTCTGCTGGTCGAACAGGTGAATCATTCATTTACAAGAAAACTGTACAGAGCGCTCTGCTGAAGAAAAGATTTGCCAGTGCCCCCCCACCCCTGCCCTTCACCCTCCCCTCCAGAATGATACTTCAGATTTCAGAACATTTTGGATTATTTAAAATATTATTTCAGCTGATGATAGAATGCAGCATTATATAAGAGCCATTCCTTTGTCACTGTGCACCATTCAATCAGTTATGCCTCAGACACAAAATAGTTAAACGAAACAAAATAGATATATGAGATATATATATGTATAGCAGTCCCTAGATTTCATTCAATTTCTTTTTTTAAAGCTGATCATGATTCAACAAACAATTTTGACCACAGCTTTCAAATAAATAATTAGAATGAAAAATCTCTCCCCTCTATAAATATGACATTAACATAATTATACCACCCCCATCGCATAGACCCATCCTCTTTAGGGAATACATCTGATGCTCTGAAGATGGAAATCAGTCAGATTTTAGTTGCTCTCAAACGTACCTTTGCTTCTCACTGACTGACTGGCTTTACCTTCCATGCACACACACAGTCACCAGCACACACACGCGTACACACACACACATACACATGCGCGCGCGCACACACACACCACGCGCACGCACAAAAAGGCAAGGCAAAGCAGCGGATGCTGACTCAGAGCAGTTGTGTGTGGAGGGGGTGGTATCGGCTGGTATTTTCACTGCACTCATCATTAACATTAACTCACTCTCTAGCATCCACCCTCTCTCAGACCTGCTGGACTGCAGCATTTGCATGACGCTGTCACTCTAGCCCTTGTGGGTCAGATGTTAGAAGAAAAAAAAAAGCCTCAAGGCTCTCATAAGGAATGCCTTCATTTCTTCCAAAGGGTCCCTCTTCTTATTTTTCCACCTTTCTACTTCCTCTGTTGCTGTGTCTCAGTTGTTTGACATCTTTCCGGAAGAAAATGTCTTGAGCTGCAATAAGCCAGTAGTCAGTTGGTCCTCCCCTCACCTCACACTCCTATTCCCACCCCCTTTTTTTCCTAATCAATAAGACAGATCTCCAAATGCAGTTGTGAAAACAGGCTCTGACACACAGACTTTCATCCTCGATCCTCTGCCTCAGGAATAGCAGGCAACCCAGGCTCACACGTGATGCAGGGAGAAATAATGCCAGTAATTCTTGAACAGTCTTAGGAGTTTATTCTACGCCTTCTTCATTTTTTCCTTTGCTTGAATAAATACCAATGGGAAGGACACACTAGCTCTCAAAAGCTACAAGGATTCATTTCTTCAGAAAATAATGAACATTAAAAAGACTAATATTAATCTTCCTCAAAATTAATGCTATCGGGTTTTCCCCCCCACACACACTCATTGTGCTCTTTGTAAGTAGGAATTGTCTCATAGCCAAAACACTGCCAGGGTCTGAGTCACCATTCACTGTGCTGAAATTGTGAGTTTCTGGACTTCAGTCGGTATTTAACCGGACTAGGTAATTTATTTTCCTTTTTTTTTTTAATATATATATTTTGGACTTCTCAATTAAAAAAAATAATAATAATAAAATTTTTAAAAAAGCTGCTTGCGTCAGAGGGAACACTGAGAGAGAACAATGGCAATACACCCGCACCACCACGCCGAGTACTGAAAACGCATGTTTGAGCTACACTTGTGTATTTAACTGTAAGGTATTCGCCCCGTGTTGGTAGAGCAGTCTGAGCACATACACGTACATCGAACACACACACAGAAACTCAAGACGCGAACATAAAATACACAACACAAAACAAAGCACAAAGGCTGTTAACTGAAACACAGGCACAAGTTGTCTGACAGGCTATGAAAATCCACAGAGCATAATTATTGTGTGCATTTTTACCTTGTTCCTTTGTTGTTAAGGCAAGGGACTTTAATGACTTACGGTGTTGACAATCTTTCGGCTTTTCCCTTTTTACGCCAACTGTATTTGGGAACTATTTTTCCAGACAATACCACACCACTGTGATTCGCGGTATAAAAATTATTTACCAGAGGGGGGGGACAGGTGATACGCTATTCGCCAGTCAATTCTCAAAGCTGCCTGGTGCCGTAGGAACTCTCGGCGTAGCTGGGCAGGCAGGTCCCAGGATGCAGTGCTACGCTGCAGTCCCAGCTCAGGTAGCCGTTTGGCAACCTTACAGCGGCAGCGAACGTGAAGGGCAACCACTCGCACAGAAGGTCCAAAAGAAAACCCCGCGCAGCCCCGTAGTAAAGAAAGGAAGCCGAAACACCGGGGTACACACCCTAAGCCCAGTTCGTACGTGCTTATGACCGGTCGTCGTGATGGTAATTCATTCATTTCTTAGGTAAAGGATGGACAAAAGTAGACAATTAGGAAACAGTTAAGTTAGTAATCTCGGAGAAGGGGAGAGACGGAGACAGGCACACACCCACAGACAGAGACAGAGAGCGAGCGAAGAACGCCAAGCATGAGACAACAAAAACATGACCGAAATCAGATTTGGGAAACTGAAAAAATACAGGATTACAGCATTCAGCTTAGCATTTACTGAGGTATAAAAAAAATTAACACATGCACAGCATGGCTTAAAATACTTATTGCCATCAATAGTCTGTGACGGATGCCGGCTTCTTACTGCTATACGTACATTAGATTGGTCATCGCCTCTTAATCTCCTTTTGCTCAGAACCATCCATTTTTTGCTGCTCCAGCATCTGTGCCCTTTATGCTTTTTTTCTGTATAGTTACCCACAATACCCTGGATAAATTAATGTCATGACCTCGCTATGGCTATCAGACAGAAAAAAAAAGTCTACTATTTTAATAATTGAACGTGCGCGTACCGCAAACTGCCTACTGATAGCCCAGCTTTGTGGACTGCCTCCAAAAGCAGCCTTTGCTAGCTCTGCGAATCAGAGACAACAGATGCAAATACTAGCCACATAGCCCCAGCTCTCTGTCTTGCTTGCTTTTTTTTTTTATAAAAACCCACCCTTCTCAGGCTGTGCCATCTCATTTTCCCTGCCTCTGCCCTCTCAATGGTTAAAAACATTAGCCTGCTGAAATTAGAAGCTTTTGAATAACAGCATAAAGCTGAGGGAAAATTATAAATGGCTGCAGATTCTGGAAATTTATATCCAGACGGTGAGTAGGGAAGAGTACCCAGGTTCAAGTGCTGAGCCTCACTCGGGAGCATCTCTGGGGCCAATGGGGCTGCAGACTAGATTAAATCAATAGTCGTCTGAAACGAGATGTCGTAATCAATCAGCTCAATTACCACTGTCATAGATCTGGGCTTAAGGTCTTTCCTGATTCCACTCTTCTAATCATTAACCCTTATACATCCTCAAAATAGCAACTCACACTTGCTCTGCTGCCCTAGCTTTCAGATCATCAAAGTTTAAGTTAGCATTTTCCTCTCTTTTTCCCTTTCCTTATTTAAATAGTGTAAGAACAGGTCAGCAAGAAACATTTTAAATGTGAATATGGCAAGGTTAGATGCACTCCTTTAAATGTACCTATTATGTATTTGCTCTGTGTGCGCTTATATATTATTATTATGCCTCCGGGAGTGGCTGGGTGGATCAAAGACTGCTGTTTAATTAACATTCAACTCAGCTGTTTCCTTGGAGATTAAAAATAGAAGACTAGTTGAATTAAACTGAAGCTATTCACTCCTTTCACTAATCCAATATTATAAAACTCTTCTCCCCTCAACCTGGTTAGGAACAAGTAATTTCTGGTTAATCAACCACCAGGAAAATCCATTTTCAGTTTGAGGGTAAGTGTGAAAAAGTTGGAGAGATTTTTGTATGCATGTCTGAATTTTCATGGAATTGCCCAATCATTTACATTTTGCATCCACAGTAGAATAAATCCCCATGCGATGCAAGGAGAAAAGAACCATCGGTTTGAATGTGAGCAGAGCCACTTTAAAGTCTTGCCTGCAATTATTATTCGCGGTATGAAGATTAAATGTCATCCACTTAACTTTTTTTTTTTCTATTCCTCTGCAGGTCCTGAAAAGATCAAAAAGCTTTTCAGAAGAATGCTCCAGCAATTGTCACGTATCCTTCTCTCAATTTCTCAGGAGGAAAGAATCCAGGTAGCAGGTATCCAGAATTTTGGTCTCTTAAATTTGATTTATTCTGCTGATAGATTCAAATAATAATAACTGAAAGAAAACCCCATCACATTTACAGTTACATCACTGTCTGTACACACTGCCTCTGTTTCCAAGCAGAACCACACCTTTTTTTCACCATAGATCTGCTTCTCAGCTGGAGAGACCAAATGCACAGCTTTAGTCCCTGCAGCCCTCTGAATGCCAAGTACCAGAATTAGCCCCCATGCCACGGCAATGAGATTTCCAGGAGGAATTGGACTAGGAGTGGGCATGGGCCAGGGGCAGCAAATAGGTGTTTGTCGGCAGAGGCTGAGGCCGGGGGTCCGTCTGGGGGGAGGGCACCTGCTGGGGCAGGGTGCCGCACTATCCAAGACAGGTTATAATTGGAGATCGATTGCTGGATTTAATGACCCAGCTGTTTTCATTAGTAGAAATGTAAAAAAATTGGTCTAGAAAATGATTCAGCTGCTAGCCTCGGCGGTTTTTAACAGGCTTATACCTCAGCCAGGAGCGATTTTGTTGTGGTAACTGACCCCTCACGGATGGAAAAAAAAATTACCTCGGCTTTGCATCTTTCCTGGGAAAGATTTAGCTGACGGTGGGATGAGGTATAAAAAGAACCTTAATTCTGCCCTTTAGCAATGCTCAGCGACCGCACTGCACGGGACCCCACCTTCAGCGGGATGAAGGCAGCAGTGAAGACCGGCGGCAGCATCCACAAGGGGACAGCATTCACATCCACTCGGGAAAGATGCAGCTCGCGCTCCTGAGGAACAGGAGGAGGGTGGCAGCCATTGCTGAAACCACCCAAAAATGAACAAAAGGAACAAAAAAGAGAGAGGAAAAGGTGTTGCCTGGATTCTTTCTTAGGGACAGAGAGGGAGGAGAGGTGAGGCTGGGCGGGGATGTCAGGTGTCAAATGCCACCCAAATACAAGATGAGCCTTTTGTTTCTTGCACAAGAAACGGTAAGGTGATTTGCAATATTAACACAAACTTTGTGTGAAAGATAAGGATTCTCTAGAATAACAAATAACAATGTTGAGGGAACGTGATGGTAAGAATTAGATTCTATTGGAGTAAAATCAGAATGTACCTAACACGAAGGGATAAATGCACTAATATCAAACGTTATTCTGATTTTGCAGTCCTCATCTTCATATTTTCACTGTACTTCAGCTGGGAGGTTATACCCTCATCCCTCTTCTTCTCCGAGGAGCAAAATTTTCTTCATCACAGTGTACATGAAAGGGATTGTCATTAAAATCAAGAGTTCCCTTCATGTAGCAGTTAAACGACTTAGAAGAACGAGACTGTTAAGAGTGACCTGTGTCTAAGCACATGCCAACGTCTGTATGATTGTCCACGATAGCTTCTCACCTCACTGATGAACACCAAGGGGACAGGCTTCAGAAAAAAGCCACAGCTGTCTAGTCCCTGATCTACCACAAAAATCTACCCTCTTAATTTCTTGGTTAGAAACGCTACACACAGACTTTGCCTTATTTTTCAGTAACAGTGCCTTTTGTAACTGAGCTGAAATTCCCACCTGATCGTGAAATATTAAAAATATATCTATAGCCTACACAATCGATTACAGAAAGGAATTCATGCAAATAAAAGCACAGAGAAACAGCAATATCCTCCTCTCCCTACGCAAGCTCCTTCTTACTCAAGAAATGCTATTATACCATCTCCTTGCTGACTTGTCAATTTACCTGCCCTTTATTAAAACACAGACATATGACAGCAGAAATTATTGAGGGCTGAATTACTTTGAAAGTATGTGAATACTGTTCAATAGACCTTGATTTCACTGACGTTTTCAATTAAAAAAAAGTAATTACTTGTGAAAAGTAACCACTATGATATTTATTCTTTTTTGACCTATGTTTTCTTGAGCTTTGAAAGCATGAAACAATGAATGAATTAACTTCTCTATTTAGGAACACTTTCTATACTTACTCCACTAATTGCTTTGTGTGTTACTGCTTAAGACATTATCAGCACGGTGTGAAGAAAGGGCCTGCTACTAAAATTAAATTCCAACTGTTTATAAAACTGGTTTTGACTAAACAATCAAGTTTGCATTTTCAGTCTGTTCAATAAAAAATACGTAAAGTGCCAAGCGCTATTTTAAAAATCCCGCTTCATCAAGTTTCCAGTATGACATTTTTACTCTTTCCTCACTAATTAGGTATGCATGTATATAGAGCCATATATATAATCGATGAAAATGCAAGATTATGTGGAACAAGATCACCAAAATACGTTGTTTATTCCCAGAGGACACCGCTCCATGCTGGTTTTCACACTACTGCTGGAATCATCAGTGGGGCTGATCCTGCAAACAGGGCAATCCAAGTAACTTGGTTCAGAGGGATAGTGTCTCTGAAGTGATCGGAGCTATTTTCCTGAGCACCAGTTCTTGGTTAAGTATATGTCAAATAAGAATCAGAGTTCAGAAAAGGAAATGAAAGGTATTCTGTACCTACTGCAAACAGTTAACAGAATGTGCAGGATTCTGCTATAGGAAAAAAACTCCTATTTTCTTAACAGTGTGATTTGAAGATAAATGTTTGTGAGGAACATTCGGACACACCATTACTATGGCCTTGTTTCAAAAGTAGGCTGGGGAAAAGCAAAGCCTTTTAATAAGAAAATACAAACTAGCAGGTTCAATGCCTGCAAAACCGGAATATTTTAAATTTTCTGGACAGTGAAGGTTAAAGCTATCCTGCATTCTCATAGTTCTCTCTCTCCTTTCAATCAATCTCATTGATTTTTTTTTAAGGGTCAGAGGCTATACCTTCATTGATCAAAGAAACAGCCTGACACAGCGAAAGAGTCTGCCAATTCCAGACAGATCAATCACACTTTTGTCTGCTTTTGATACATTATGGTTATTTATTCCACATCACCATGACTTTCTGTCGCATGGCTCTTAACGTAATAATGCTGCTCGGGGACAACAATAAAAAAAGGGGGGAGGGGAAATATTCTATTTAAAATATTTTAAGCCTCTCCCTGGAATTTCTGAGGGTGGCTTATGATGGAACTTGGCCAACTTGCTTGATTTCGTTTCTGCCTTGGAAAAAACTCCTGTTCAGGTATTTAGCTCTCTTCGGTCAGCATTTTGTAGGATTTTATAAAGGTGACCCTTTGAAAATTATTTGAGTACACTGTTTTTAGAAAAGTAATTACATCTTGATCGGACAACAATTATGTCCTAATCACAACCACAATTTTTCATGTTTATATACTGGTTTAGAAATGTTTTAATAAATAGAATGAAACTGATACCCAGTTACACCTACTGACTGCTTTATGACTGCAAAATGAAACTAAATGGTCAGCCTAAAATAATTGCTAGGTAATACTGCTGAATAAACAGATATAAGTGCTGAAAAGCTCCCAGATTTGCAAACTATTATGCTGAAAGCTAGATAAAGCTCTAAAAAATGCACGATACGCTCACTGTTTGTTGTGACTTGAAAGTTATACACAATTATTTATCTTTCCATGGCATCTGCAAGAAGCCTTTAAAACTACCGTTGGTCTAATATCAAATCTTTTGTTCACATTTGGGAGCCCATCACTTCACAAGCAGTTGCACTATTTATGAGAAATCATTCGGGGGTCTTGTGATATTTGTTGTAAGTAACAGCATTAAAATCCAGCTCTAAAGGTGAAAATACAGCCTAAGACAAGCCAGTGGCAAAATGCCCAGTGACTTCAGTGGAATTGGGACTTCACTGCATCTCAACAACTTCAACCCAGGCTACCTTCAGTAGAAAATGCAGCTCATGGGATTTCACAGAACCATACCCTTCGAGGAATTTTTAAAAAAATAATGCATTTATTAGCAAAATAGCTAACAAAGCTATGCACCATGCAGCCCTGGCAAAGACAGCGGAACTGTTCAGTAAAATTAAGCATGTAAATCTTTGCAGAATCAGGATATCAAGTAATAAGACATAATCACCATCTTGAAGAAATTATTCACCTACATCGTTAAAACATTAAAATAAGATACACGATAATCCCAACACTTGGCTTTAGTTTCTGATTTCATTGTGCCTGCTCTGTAATACTGTGCACCCGATTTACAATTACATCAGCATTATTATCTAGAGCAAAAGGTAAGTGGTATACAAAGCTGAAATATTAAACCCATTAAAAAGTTAGTAGTTTGACAGAGCCCCTACATGTATTTGTGTGCACGCCAAGAAATGCATTTGAAAACCTTTACCTAAAGGAAACTGCCTTCCAGTGATAAACTGCAATGCCTAAAAGACATTGCTAAAACGCTACCGCCATTCTCAAAGGCCAAGAGACCTTAAAAACCGTTGCTGGCTGACAGCATTACACAAAACCATACAGTTTCTTCTGTAAAGAAATAAAGCTGAACGTGCAACATTTCAGAGAAGTTTTGAATAAGTCTATTTGTCCGGCTTACTTTGCAAAGGCTCTGTAGAAAACAGCACCATAAACACTTTCAGTCCCCACACAAGGGCTAAACAAAGAGTCCTCTTTCTAGCCATTTAATCCAGTAATTTATTTTTTCAACCATCACATAAATCGAAACACAGCTGTAACCAATGACTTGCAGATCCAGTTCCCTGCCAGCTGGATCCTGTTCTGCTGAAGCAGCAAGATTTTTACATTGTTCACTTCTGTACATCTGGAGAAATCATTTAGGTTCAAAGGTGACTAGAAAAGCTCTTTAAATAAACTCAACCAACAGTGAGGAGAGGCCTAAGTATCTACAAAAGCTACATGGAGTTCCATTTAAAAAGTTCTTTTTTACAAATTAGTACATAGAACAGTTTGCTTCTTTAAACATTTTATGATTATGACACTTTAATTGAATTATACACTCAAATACATATTTTGATAATAAAGAAAAATTTACTATTTCCCAAGAACTTTCAAACTCAGTGTCAATATTCAAAAATTATAACAGTCGATAGTTTGTGTACTTAACACATTTAAAATAATCATCTGAAAAATAGCAATGGAATGAAATAAAATATCAAAAATATACCTCAATTAATGTATCTTAGCTGTTGCCTAACGTGCCGCTTGACTTTAAATTAAAAAAAACCCAAACAAAAAGAAATCAGATACTGTACTTAGATATGCTGAACCTGAAATCTCTTAGAAGTTAATCCTTAAAATAGCCTTACTTCAAAAAGTCTGCATCACTCCTTCCTGCAGGAGCCTGCTAGTTAAGCAACAAAAATGTCCCTGACATTTAAAACTGCACACAGTAATTGATTACAATGCATCATTTCCTTTAGAAAAGCAATCACAAAGCAAACCAGCTGAATCTTTCAGAGGTAAATAACAATGAATATTGAAGGCTCATATAATCTGTATCTTTGATTACTTTTCAGACCAAACAGACACTCAAATACGTTCACAATGAAGCGGTTTCATGCCCAGCCCAGGCCACACTAACAAAAATACTTATAACATTGAAAGTCCTTATGCTAGGTCTCATTTGCAAATTCATAAGCATGCTCTCGATTACAAACTAAACCAGAATTTGTTCTTGGATGTGTGTTTCTCTTCAAGCACATCAGCAGGACACATCCAGAACATGCCCCAGTTGCTCAGGTAAGGATGTAGTTCCTTTTCTGCACATTACTAAAAGGTATTTCAAAATTCAGGTAGGGTTCCCTACTGTAATTGCTTCTTTTCTCTTTTTAATACTTACTGTTATAGCTGGTTCAAAACAATGCTGCTAAAAGTATCCTTTCTTCTTACCAGTCTGGCCACATCTCTGTGCTGACTTCGTGTTATTGCTTGTTATCTCCTCCTCACAGATTAACTGAGTAGCTACCTCACCTTCAGCTCTTGCTTCTTGTTGTCTACTTTTGCCTGTGCTTCCCCCCCTCCACTCAGAATTATAGGGACGCGCTGTTAAATAGGCTATCTCTGCTCTGTTGTGAAAATAGCAGCATTAAAACAGTAAAAATAAAAAAGAAGGAAAATATCATGTCTTTAAAAGCCAGATAAACCAGATAAATAATCTGCAAAAATTAACATGCACAACTCATAACCAGGTAATTACTACATCACTCCGGGGCAAACTTCAGGATATTTAGACGTGCATTTCTGTCCATTAACATGTACAGATTTATGAAAACATTCTAAAATTAAAAGTATCTAGTTTGCACTATGTTACAATGTTTCTGGAAAGCTTTCTCCCTTCAGTTCTCGATGTGTGGTTGAGATTTTGCCTGATAATTAACAGAAGTATCAAAAAAGGGAGTGAACTTTGACAGAACATAAGCTGCCACTGCCCAATGACTGAGCTTCTGCAGTGTCTCCTATGATCAACTTTGCCAAAATCATTAGCACAATTAAACAGTATAAAACTTCATTTACCATCCATTCGCCACATTCTTTCATTTTGCCACCAACAGCCCTCTCTCTCTTAGACTCTGTCTTGTCAAAACTATTTGCCTCCATTTGTAATAAACAGATTAGGATTTATTATCCAATTCAGACATCACCTATGGCCGCCCACTGCGTAACATCATCTGCCTGCCTGCCTAGGGTTTCGGGTAAGTTAGATCAGGGTAACTTTGAGTCCCAATCTGAAATCCACCCTTCAGAGGCCTAGGAGGGTGTGAGAAAAGTAAGTAGCCTGGAGAGAGGTATTACCTACTTCTGTTAGATGCCTTGGGTTGTACAGAAAACCTCGCTTAACTCTCTCACATCACAGTTGGCAGTACAGATGGTATTCTGATTTATCCAGGAATGTAACTCCCATGGCAGACCCTGAGGCAAAGGCTTTGGTGTTTTTTATATATCTGGTTTAAAACCTAAGCCCTGCTGAATGAATCTCCCAACTGGAAATCCAACTCACCGAGCTAGAAAGACTGAATCAGAGATTTTTATATCCGACATGCCAATTTCAGAATGTGCTAAGCCAGATCTTCCAATTATCTGAATTTTTGTTTGGCAAATGTTATGGGTGCCTCTACCTAGGGATTTGGGTAATTATGCTTATCTTCTATAAGGCATTTAGTTATGCCAGTTTACATTGCAGAGAGTCCTTTATGTAACCTGTACCGACGAGTGCTCTGCAGTAGTGATGAACTTTCTGAGGCTGGGGTGCCAGACTTCACCTACAACCCCTGTATTAAAGACAGAGCTTGTCAATAGAACAGAACAGGGAGCCAGACGCTGCTGCCATTTAAAGATGAGTGATGTTGCCAATCACCTTTTTGGCAGATCCTTGCTCCCATGCAAAGCAACAATTCCCATTTGCCAGTTTTCAGGACCCTCAACCCATAGTGTAAATCAGGGCATCTGCCAAAAGAGGTGGTCCTTTTTGCCCTCCCTCCTGACCTCAGTCATTTGTTCCTC
This sequence comes from Eurypyga helias, assembly GCF_000690775.1. NCBI lineage: Eukaryota > Metazoa > Chordata > Aves > Eurypygiformes > Eurypygidae > Eurypyga > Eurypyga helias. The sequence continues at coordinate 53,258 of NW_010251975.1, read as the reverse complement.
CACCTCGTTTGTGCTGACACTTGCATCTTACAGCTGCATCGTAAAGCAGATTAGGGAACTGACCCAAAAAGCAAACCAGAAGAAATACAAGATTAATTTGCAGCTGGATCAATCCTTGATCTGGCTCGTTAAAAAGCCACATAAACTAAGTGCCAGCACAAAAGGCCAGGTGGAAACAAGTGCCACTGGCAAGAGGATGGTGTTGCTTCAGTGGCACTCTGAACTTAAGGAGAATGTAAGTGGTTTTATACCTAGCTGGAACCAGGAGCTCTGTGAACTGTGGCCTCTCAAAGTCCCTTCTTTAAGACACTAAGGGTCCCAACCTTCTGTCTGTGCACTAGAGTTACTACATTCCCTGGCATCCATGTTGAACCCTGCAATACAAAATTGAAACCACTGACTGAAGCAAAGATATGAGACTGTACCACTGCCAGAGAGAAATTAGAAGATACAGCCAGAGGATAAAAGACTAGACACTCCAGGAAGTATCATGTAGAAGGTTGTTCAAGGTGGTCAGAACAGTAAATGAAATATTAGCAACAGTCAAGTAATACATCAAGGCTATAAATAACTGTGAAATCAGGTACTAACAGTAATTATACAACACACAAAGGAGGTACTCAGGGATTCCAGTACACTTGAAATGCAAATTACTGCAGAACTAAGGAAGGTTGTGACAGCAGATTTAAAACCAAAATTAGATCTCTGATTTTCAGATACTATGAGCAAGTTCATTTGATCTTTGCCAAAAAGTTCTTAAACGTACCATATACATATAATCACTTGTACAGCCTTCTCCTTGCATGTACCTCATTCCACTTATCCATTTAGAACAGTATTCTCAGTCAATAATTTATAAAGATAAAACAGAGAGGCTTAGGATTTTCATAAAGTCCGTTATAGCCATAAACCATACAAAATCAATAAATTGTATGTTATCGCCATATAGCTTTCGGCATTTAGGCTGTTTTTTTTTCTAGAGGGAAGTAACATGACTATCACTAATGCAGTCAGTACACTTTTCATAGGATTTTGATCTACAGGCACACCCCACAAGGCAAACATATGCCTTTTCCTTCACAAATAAAGTGCCATCAGACACCGCAACCATTTGTAAATCATTTTCGAGATGCTGTGTTCTCACACGTGCAATCTGAGAGCAACAACACAAGATGAAACATATAATTGTGAAACATAGCACATCCATTACTTATGAAAAAAAAAAAAAAGGTGGAATGGCACGATCCACAGCTAGGTCTATGTTGTGCCCTGAATGCCTAAGCAGAAGATCTCATCACAATGACTGAGCATTTCAGCCCCAAAAGGACCATGGCTCTCTAGGGATCACAGTATTTGCAAGTGCATCAGAAATCTATGTGACATGTGCATTTCTCTGCCAGACTCCAGACTCTGCCTTGGAACCCACCAGCTGGCTGAAATGGACCAGCAACTTGTGCAACAGGGCAGCTTAAAGAACTACTGCACATACAGAAAAACACCTTCCCAAATCCACACCAATTTACCACTGAATTACCAAAACATAACTTGTTTTAATAAAATAAATTTGACATAAAATGTTATCTTAAAGCACTTCATTTGCACATCTTTGAGAGGATACGACCTTGAGCTTGGACCTGATGAGATACAGGTATCAGAAAATAAAGTCATCTTTTCTTCTTCTCTGAATACATGGTTACAATGGGACCTTGAAAGGTCCCTGAAAGTATCCTGTGTGAAATTTTCCTGTATGAGCCTTGGTCTTGCCTTCCCAGCATTCAAAACTGCAGCTTCAGATGGCAACACAAGGAAATTGAGTAAATCCTTAATACATCTGTTTTCTTTATGAAGAAGTGTAGTACACATTAAAAAATACGCTTCTATGCCAGAAGGAGAGATGCCTGTAGGATAACCAGCAATAAGAGGAATATAACATTTAGTCCATTGTGTAGCATAAAAATGGCCATAATGGGTTAGATACAAGGGCCTCCTTGCTCAACATCCTATCTTCAACCCTGCATATAAATGGATGCCAAAGGTCTTCCTTTGAATTAAATAAGCACAGATGATCCCTCTAACAAAAGACAGTGAGGTGGATATGAGGAAAGAGAACTGTTTTGGATACTACTAAGAATGTTGCCAGGTCGGGAAAATGAAATAGCACAGAATTGTGATAACACATTCTTGGGAAGTGAAGGAGGACAGGGGGTATATAGGATAGGTAACAGGAAAACATGCTATTCTTCTATTCTCACTAAATCTTCCCTGTTTCCCAGGTCTTCTCTATTTTCCATGAATATTATTACAGTGACTACAAAGCCTTTTTGCAATTGTTTCATCAAGGTCAAATTGCACACTATATTCGACATGAGCAGTGGTAGCTGCACTGCCTTTGAATAGAAGTTCTCTGGTGCAAGGAATCTCGTTACCAAAATGTGAACTACTTTGTACAGTCAAGCCCTGAAGTTTGCTGAGTGCAGGAACCCCAGAAAACAAAGAAGCACAGCCAACAAAACCCAACAACAATAACAGGTAGGAAATAGTAACGGGTTTTTTAATAATTGCTTTTGTTTTCTCTCTTCATCCTGGGATCCTTTGGGATCCATCCTGGAAGCTTTGCAAAGAGGGAAAAGTTATAATACAACTCCTAATGATGAAATCGGGTATTTCAACTACATCTGGGAAATATAGAAAGCCAGTTTGGTGATACTTTCTGTAGGTGAGTCTGATAAGACGCAGTTAAAAGCTATTATGCCCTACATGTTATAAAATACATAACTGAGTATTTTAAAGGAAGAATTATTCCACTAATGAAATATACAGGAAGCTAAGCAAATATACTACTATATTGAGTTACTGGAGCATTAAAGTTCTTCACAAAGCCATAAGCCAGCAACTGAGAGTTTCTTAACAGTTTCTCCTTTATTAGACAGAAACATGGTACCTCTGTATAGGATACAGACACCATAAGCATAGCTATTTGAAACAATGAATTACCAAAATTCTCTGAGGAGTTTAGTTAGGTCTTCCTGGGTTACAAACAAACTCTGATCTAGCCAAATGTGCAAGTGCCGAGATTTATAAAGTGGTTCAATCCAACACAGAAGTGGCAGACTGCTTTGCTAAATCCACCTGCAAGAGGAGTGTCACATGACCGCTTTCCACAGAAAAGTGGCACTATTAAGCCTTGATGATATTAGAATTTTTCAAAAGCATGTTGAAGTACAGTATTTTTCAGCCTGCCAAAGAGTGCCATTGTACCTGCTTCATTCTTAAAATTCAGCAAATGGGTCAACAAGCATTTTCATTATTCAGTGAGGAGTATGAGAAAGTATGAGGCAAACAAGACATGAGGACAGGTTTATAACTTCTACCTCTCTATCAATTCTTACAGATTTCAATTGTTTAAAATTGTCTTCTGCACTACTGTGCACTTTAGCTAGTGGTGTCATAGCAGCAGCTTTCAATTTCAAATACCAGGCATTCACCCCTCAATAACGCACAGCAAGTTACATTACATCAACACACAGTTTCTCCTTATTCCCAGGGAAAGCTACTTCTCAAAATGTCTTAGAGTTCATACTCATGTATTCTCAGATTAGGAGTGGGGTAAATGAGCAGTAAAAATGTTCTGTTCATTAATAATCTCATTTCTTAACATTTTTTCTACCATTTTTGGAAAAAGAAAAATACAGCATTTTGCATTCCTTTAAAACAAACACCTATTTGGGGGGGGGGAAGAATTAAAAAAGAAAAAAAGTATGGAAAGACCCTAAAGTATCAAGTGGCACTCCACATTCATTCATCTAGGGTCTTGGTACAATTATTAGTGCTCATGACTCTGTGTCCTGGAATCCTCTCACCCTAAGTTCCTTCAGACTGCATTCTGCTTTTAACAGGGAAAAATTAATTGACTCATGGTCTAATATGAAGATAGGATTTTTAGGAATAAGACCATCATGCATTATTTGACAGAAGAATAATCAAGTAGAGCAAAATTAGAAATATTTTAAACAGCTGTAACTAGTAAATTTTTAAGTGTGCATATGCAGACCACATATGAAATTCAACTTTTAGAACAGTCTTCCATAGTCATACAAAACTTGTTTTCTGAATATAAGTATGTACATAAGCAGTCTGCATTGAAGTGAATTTTAAGAGGTCCCCCTCTGAGGAGGGACCTCAGAGCATGGCAGCAGTTCAATTGAAAACAGTTTCACCTGCCTTGATAGAGATTGAAAGGAGAGAGCAACAGCAACACCACAATGAGAATTTTGCAAACTCCCTATCCAGGGAACAGAGGGTTTATAAGGATATGAAAATACTGTAAAAGGACTATTTAATGACACAAGAGCGATGAAAGTATTTTCATCTTGAAAATACGGAATTCAGAGGAATCTAGGGACAGTTTGCAAGTTTACAAAAGGACCTAGGGCAAGACACAACTTCCAGAAAGAAGGACAGAAGACGAAGAGTGGAATGGTGCATGGACTTGGAGTCAAAGGCAACTATTAAAAGGTTTCAAATAATTTATTTGGTTTGGGGTTTCTCTGAGATTCTTCACTGTAATTGTGATATGGAACACCCTGGCAAAAGATGAGGCAGCAGTACAAGTCCAGGCAAAATCTGGACCTTTTCTTTATGCTTAACAATAGATATACGTGATCACGTTCCACCTCTACCAAGTTCAAACTAATTGAATAAAAAGATGTCGGACCTGTTACCTCCCTGCCCTACAAAAACCTATGCACCAGAATTTCCATCAAGGGGCTGAATCACAGCCACCCTTTTATAGATTTCCAGAGTTCCAATCTTTTTCAAAGATCTTGAAAAGTACAGTAGTTTGAGCAACTGCATAATGCACTTTTCTCCTTGAGGTCTGTTTTAATCAGTTTCTTACATAATGCCAAAAAAGATGCTCTTTTTACATTTTTGTTAATCTCTCATGTACTCCCCTTGCAAATATACTGTGTAAAAGACCACTGCTGTGCCTGTGCGACTGTTCATGGTGAGACTGGTACCTTCCTTGCACAACCGTGTGGTTCATCTATCATCTATGATTTACTATTATCTTTACCTTTAAACTGTAGGGAGACACATGTAGCATGTGCCTAGCAAAGCAACAGTCTGGCTAACTACAGATGTATCTCTGTAAACCTCTGCTGTGCTAAATAATAACTAAAATATAAGCAAGGAATGAGAACTACGCATAGAAATGCCTCAGCTGTTTCAACTGCAGTGCAGACAAGGTAAATCCTGTCCCATAAAGGGAACAGCAGAAGGACTCAACTAACATCTTCACTGATACCTCCCCACTCTGGATTTCTGGACCAGAAGAATCTGTATGGGATACTCAGCACTTACAAGCACTTAAGTTACAGTTTGCCTCTACACATCTCAACTGCCCTCCCAAATGAAAGCACCTTCAAGACTGGATCCTTCTTGCAGTGACTACCATTTGGATACTTAGTGAAGAAACTATCGTCTTTTCACATATGTAAAATCTGCATCTCGTCAGTCTCACTGAATCTTCCCTTACTGTTGTACTTTGGGAAGAGGTGCAACATATTTACATGAAAATAGATTGTTTTCTTCTCTACATTCTTCTCAGAATGAAAGGTGATGCTGCGTTACATGCTATCATCTGTACCATATGTATCACACAGATAGGATGCTGCTGCTTCTTGTTTTGCGGTGAGGGGTTTGGTTTATCTGGAGAATTTTTAAGGGGAGGGGAAAGGCTGCTGAAACCTTAACAGAGATCAGAGGTTTTATTGAGTTGTTCACAATGACTTGATCTCTTTCTCTGCTACTTTTTAATTCATTTAGAATGCAACAGAGGTCATAAGTAGTTCTAAGTACTTCTTTCAATGCCTGCTAGCTTTCATACATCACCGCTGAATTTCATTGGACATTGTGTCATCCACTGCTGCTGTCCTGAGGTTCCCTTTTGAACCACTCCATATAGTGTATTTTGGACTTGAGTAACCTAGTTAATGGTACAATTTACAGATGTTGCCACCTCACTGCCTAACTTTCTTTCCAATCCATTAACACATTTTTTAAATAAAAACTAACCTAGCATGAAGCAGTGGAGCAGCCCACTGTAATCTCTTCAGCCACAGAGAAGGATTACATATTTTTACTTTAGACTTTGTCATCTAGCTATTTTTACCCCGGCTTGGCAACAAACAAACAAACAAATAAATAGCTGGCTAATGTAATAGTGAAGAATTAATTTTGTTTGCCCTGAAAACCAGAAAAAGCCCTGGTAACTACTGTATTTGTATTAGAATTTTACCATCCTAGTAAAGTATTCTCTAATTCTTAGTCTCTTTATATTCCTTTCTATTGCCCAGAAATACACTTCACCAAAATAATCTGAAGCAGTTTTTCAAAAAACTTGTCATAGTACTTTTTAAGTCATCAGTACAGAAACTAAACCATGGCCACATCTAAATGAGAAATGCTCACATACTTTATCAAATTATTCCAAAAGTAATTTTGATTAATGCAAGAACTGAGTGGTACCAACCCTCTCAGACTACAAAGATCAAGGCTTGTAATTGTATTAGTATTGACATACAACATCCAAAGCAACTGAGCAACTCTTAAGTGGAATTGAGATCTACAGACCTAGACTCGATACTTTTTGATTATAACTCTTCTGAACTTTTTATACCCTCAGCCTGTAAATTTCACAGCTGAACCCTTTCCATCCATATGTCAAACCTTACTCCCACAGTTGTGGGATTTTTCAAATTCATACCTGACTACTGCAATTTGAGATTACCTAGCTTTTTGCTACATACTTTAAAGAGTTAAGAGAACACTGCTCACATAAACACTTTCTATTTGTTATTTCTAAGGTACAGAACATACAATTCGCGGTTTGTGACAAGTAGGAGTAAAATGGATTTAAGCCAATTTTGCGCCCTCTTTATCCTGGGTTACTCTGCATCTCTTCACATAATTTAGTTGTCTCTTTGAGTCTCCCTATGTCCTACGAGGGAGAGCTCAGCTGCTCATGAGCTCCAGTAGTGCTTGGCACCTCCCCTTGGTTCCTCCAGCTGTGCCCTAGCACGTTCAGAGTGCCCGCTTGCCCCAGGGCTTGCCTGGATCACAGCCTAATGGCCATTTCCTTGCTTCTCATGGCAAAAGAGCTCTCCTCCAGATGGATTCTGAGCTTTTAGGGCCGTGTCTGGCAGCTCTGGTGGTCATTGCCATAGAAAAGGGGCCAGGGCACAGATGAGGATAAAAAACAGGTAAGGTTCCAAGCTGAAGGCAAGTGCGCTTCTTCACCTCACTTAATAGAGAGTCAATGCTGCAGGTAATTTTAAAAAAGTTTAAACTTTTCCATCACAATTCACCCCCCTTGCTCATATGCTCACATGCCTTTTAGACAATGAACATCAACAAAGGCAATTTTAGTTCTATTTGTGCAGTCAGTTTTACTTTCAGGATCCACTGAGACTCAGCACTTGAATTTCAATCAGTGTTGTTTATTTAAAACACCTTCATTACTGCTGTCTTTATATGTGCATACATTATGTAGCTTTTAATATTTATGACAATGAACTAGTATTATTAAATGTATGTATTATTAAATATAAGATACGCATTAATTTCAAGAACGGTGGGGCAAGCTGCGTAATGACTACATTACAAAATACAATGTGAAAACATCACACTGATAAAGAAAACACATTCCAATGTGATACGTGGCCTTCACACTGCGAGGGGTTTTTTTATTTTAGAGCACAGAGGCTAGACCTTTTATGTACTGCCCAGAAAGAACTTTTATAAATATATATATATTTTGGACTAGCCATGGTCTAGGCAAATTAGAAGGCTCGTTTCTTGATCCTGATGATGGTAATGACATCTAGCATGACCTCAGACAAACCATTTAATTGTCTGGAGCTCCTGCCTTTCACCATGGATGTCACGTCACAAAAGGATGTCAGATTCCTAGGTAAACCCTATTTGCCAGAAGCTGTCTGTGGGGAAATATTAAATAGAGGTATAAAAAAGGAGAAAGACACAAGGATATTCGCTATCAGAGTAACAAATCTGAATGCTTTCCTGAGTACAAATGCCCTTTTGAAGACCTCAGTGAGGTTACCGGGGAAGATGATAGACCTCTGAAATTTTGTGTATTTCCATGTTTTTCTAATTATACCCTAATACTTGACAAATGTATTTGTAAAGCCTTATACGTGGATGTATCTTGCTTAAAGGTACCTCGCATTTATTCTACTGAAATGTCCAGTGAATTTTTCACAATGCTGTGAATTGTAGTCCTGGTAGTGAATAGTTCTACTTTTTGTCCATATACCGATGACAGTAATATTTTGAAGTGAATAGTTTTACTTTTCTTCCATATACTGATGACAGTAATATTTTGAAGTGGATGCTGTTGAACTGCTTTACGTAAAGCTGACAACTTTAGTTAATATATCTTATCCAACAAATGATACAGGTTAGCAGAAAGGCAACTGTCCACACAGCTGTTCTGCAAACATTATTTGGTGAAAAACTATAAAATACATTCACACTATGTTTTTCATTTTATAATTCTTCACCTACCCTTCATGATCTTTTGTTGATTAACTTTGCACTGTTGTTGTGCAGTTTCAAATGAACACTAATATTTACACTTATTGGATTACACTATTCAGAAGATGCTAAAACATCCAATTACAAAGAATTCTAGGATTACCAAGTCAAATACTGTAGGATAATTTGTCTAATAGTTTGTCATTAATTTTCTTGAGGAAAAACTTCTTCACTGTGAGGGTGACAGAGCACTGAACAGGCTGCCCAGAGAGGTGGTGGAGTCTCCTTCCCTGGAGACTTTCCAAAGCCGCCTGGACTTGTTCCTGTGGGATCTACTCTAGGTGATCCTGCTCTGGCAGGGGGTTGGAGTAGATGATCTCTACAGGTCCCTTCCAACCCTGACCATTCTGTGATTCTGTGATTAATTTCTCCTTTGGCCTTCATGGTCAGTACTGCTAGCAAAAAGGGTCCATTCTTTTGGCAGATTCATTTTTTTAAATTAATTTTTTCCATTTAAAATTAAAAAAATAATTATTTAATCCCTGAAAACTATACTTTTCATATTTCCACTATAATGCTCTTTATTTAGGCTTCAAGTAACTATTTCCCTGTAGTACAGAACTACTGCCTGGCTACACATAACTATTTCTTGTTAGTTGGGTGAACTCCTAGTTCCAAGTTTATAGAAAAGCTCTTAGAGCTTAAGAAGGGACAAGAATTCACCATGTGCCTTAAATGATTTATCATTTGCCTTGCTGTTCTTTGAGTATAGGAGAAGAAAATTTAATATTAAAAAAAGTAATGAACTGGTTATTGCACACTGGAACAAGTAAATTTTTATTTTAACTCATTTTTAATTAATAAGAAACATTAATATTCTAAAATATAATTTAATTACATTCATTTGCATCCTTGCAACCAACTCTAAGGTTACCTCTCTTACCTTCTTTTCCTTGTTGTTTAAGATTCTTTAACACATTGTCAAGACAAATGAAAGCCACACATGGGAAGACTAAGGTTTGGGGCGGGGGAAAGCAGATAGCAGACAATGTTCTGGCTCCCATACGTTCCACAGAATTAGAATTGAATGCATATGGTCTCATTAAGGAATGGTCCTAAGCATTTGTCGAATATATTTACACATATTTACTTTAATCCACAGGTTTAAAGTAAAGCAGATTTAAAGCTGCTGAGTACTTCAGCAGCTCTGAAGCCATACAGCAGTTTTTAGAAGAAGCAGCATTTTCAAATTCTATCGCATTTGACAAAGATTGTTACATGTCTACTATTTCCAGTACCATGCTAGGGACACTGACAAATGATGATGGGTCCAGAATGTTATTTGAATATTTTAACTTACTTCATTAAGGATTTCGTTTATTTCTTCTTATAGACAGGTTTTTGTATTTTTATGGTATTTGGATCTACTCACATCTGAAATGCAAAGTTGAGTTTGCTTCTATTGACTGTGTAGCTCTGAGTGAAAAATTACATTAATAAAAAATAATGTGCCTAATACATTTTAGAGAATTTAACTTCCCTCAGTATTTCCCAGTTTCACATATATTAATTAAAATACAGACTTAAATTAGTGAATATTTAGTTCTCTTTATTCACAGATGCTCTTTTCATTAATTGCAGTTCTGAAATAAGTCTTCACTCAGTGAGAAATGTATTATCAGACCTTAAAAATGTAACATCACATTTGGGAAGATAAGTTTAAGAGATGCAGTATATTAAATGCATTGACAGAAAGCAACTGTAAACTGGGGGCTGACTCCTAAAAGTACAGTTCCATTAAATGGAAAGAAGAGAAACAACTAATAGTAAGACTAGAATCAGTAGACTCTTCCTAAACAATTTTACAAATATTCTAAAATTTCTGTAATTCTCTCTGATGAGAAATTAGTATCTGGTAAGTTAGGATTGTCTCTTAAAAGACAATGTTATTTAAAAATACTTTTATTTTCCCTCTCAAAACTGCCTATGAATATGAATCACTTCACTTCATGTTAACGTTATACCTTGTGTAAAACAAAAGATTTGAGGATGCCTTACATAAAGATTGAGGCAAAAAGCAAATCATTGTTTTATGACCATAATAAGACTGTTGGCCATTTAACTTAACATGTAAATAACATTATATCACACAATTCTGATTTGTTACAATGCATGCAGCCATACATACTAAGACCATAAATACACCCATTTTCTAGTATTATGGAATAGAAAAAGTAGTGTTCATGTATAGAACAGAGATGCACACATTCTTTTCAAAACAAGAATCTGGATATTAATCTTCCAACTCCATTTGGAGTTGAGCTTAATAACAAAAATAGCGAAGGTTAAGATCTTGGTATCTCACACTGCAGATGCTGCTGGTTTAACATATTCCATGTTACCCAGATGTTTTCATAGAGCTGAAAAATCTGAAGCAGCTAAATTTTCTTTAAGGAGATGGAAATTTATAATGACTCGACCAGTTTAGTGATATTTAGGGAATTAATGAGATATTCCATTAATATGCATCATGTGGAACTGCTATTACACTCTAGAACGGACCAAAAGACCACCGTTCTGTGTCTGGAAGTGATCAGCAGTCAATAACTTCATTCACTCATAAAGCACTTAATTTTAAAAGGGAAGAAGCCCTGTCACCTCAACAACTCTTCAATGCATGGTTTGAATCAGAAATATTACTACTTCTAGCGCCACTGCACATACTGTTCTTATTCACGCAAATGTTTAACATTCTTGATTCTAATGAGGAATTTCCCTAAATTAAGTTTTGTGGTAACAGGCTGCAGATTGACTACAGTTCATATAAATGCTGGGGTTATCTTATTCTTTTTGATTCAGGCTTTTGAGTGTTTTATATTTCTCATTTACATAAATAAACTGAGCAGAAGTAAAGAAAGCTTCTAAATTCTCCCTTAAGAGCTAAAATCTCCCTTATGATGACTCTGTGCAGTAATAATATGGCTGTAATATAATCATTTAGTGTTTGTTGTCTTAGCCTAGACTGAACTAACACGAATCATTTGATATATCACCTAACTGTGTATTAGGCAGTTATGGTTATCTTCATGTCCTCACACTGGATTTTCACTTTAGCTTTGAATTTTGTGGGTTCCTAATGCTCAGGAGTGTGGGATAATTTTGAGATGGTTTCAATATGTCTGGAATGTATGTTACCCTCAATTACTACTCTTCAGACTTACCACCCTTCTAATTTAGACTTATAGTGGGTTATTTGCTTATAAAAAAAAAAAAAAAAAGAGATACTGAACAGGCAATACAAAAACTTATTTTCATTGGACCTTCTGTTTAATTACAAACATGAAGTTTTGCTTGTAAATTAATTTTCCTTCCTTCCTTCCTTCCTCTCTCTCTTTTCTTCCTCCCTCTCTTTCCTTCCTCCCTCCCTTCCTTTCTTCCTCCCTCTCTTTCCTTCATCCTCTCTTCCTTTCCTTATTTCTAATTTAATTTATATGGTCCAGTACATGCAAGTTATCAATTTAGAGTTACCAAAATGTACCAAGGTGGATGAAGCAAAACAATGAGAAGATACATCCTTATGCCCTTTCCCCACATTATTCAGCCTGTCTCTTCAATTCCTCTCTTTCCTCCTCTTACACTCTCTTATAACTCTTATCACATAATAATTCAACCTCCCTATTGCTTCTTTCCTCCCACATAAACACACTCTGTGCCTCTTGCTGCTTTCTACATTTATTAGTTCAGATGCAAAGGTTTAGGTTTGGAAAAGGTAATGAAGAATTACCATGAATTAATCCCTTTGCTAGCTACTCCCCATTTGGACAAATATTTTCTAGAATTTATGAACATATACTGGTAAATAAAAAAAAAAAATATATAAAAATCTTGTCTTTAAAAAATTACTGATGGATTTCAAAACCAGATAATCTATTTTTCATGCCTTGCTATCTCTGCTTTGAATAAAACATACAGTTTGACAATAACTAGGAGACTGTGGCAGCTAGTTCTACAATATATGTTGTGTTTGGTAAAGTCCTCTTACTAATGAATAAAACCATAGATTTTGAGAAGTTAGAGTTTAGAGAAGTTATTTTCAGTGAAAATTTTGCAGTGATAAATGGGCTTTAAAAGCCCATTGTACAAAAATCCAAAGATGAGAATTTAATTTAATAGATATTGAGTGTGAGATTTTGAAAAAAAAACCCCAAACCAAAAACGAAGAAATGAAAAGTATTGCCACTCCACTATTTATAAAGTTTAACTAAGAATTTCTCATCTTAAAATATTTTCACATCAAACCTCACTGACTTGTTGAAGCATTTGAGTTCAAGTTCCATCAAAAATTTCCTTACTAAGCTGGTTTTGCCATCTTGCATTAAATATTCAATGAAGCTTCTGAGTGCAAGTTCAAATAAATTAAAGGCCAATCAATAAAACTGGAAATCAGCCTTGCAAATCATGTTGCCTACGACTAAGAACTGTCATTAAATTAGAGTCAAATCAAATTACGCAACAACGAACAATAGCTGCTCCTCATGCATGAGAAGGTATCTTAACACAAACCTCCACCCGCCCAAAGATGCATGCCACTCGACATTTGCTCCAGCCTGGCAGGGTTCTCCCCTGGAGAGGATTCCTACGTCCTTGGCTCCCAGCTTAGGGAGCTTTGTGGGCCCAGCCCCGTGGCCTTGAACCACAGCCCTTATCCACTTTGGTATTTCCAGCAGCTCACACAGCTATTAAGTAATGTATTCATTAGGCACAGTGCATGCTTACTTCCATAGACCAATACTTGGACTTCTTCAGCCAAAAGCCTATCTGACTGAGAGCTACACTCAATTTCTTTCTTTTGGGCACAATACTGCGCGTACCTGTCCTTGATGGGGCAGCAGTAGCACCCATGCCACCTCTGCTCCAACAGCACACAATCCCGGGTGCCCCTGGTCTGACTGTGCCTGCTGGTGCTAGAAGTGGAGGCACCAGTGCCCAGGCAACGCTCTCTGCCAGCACCTGACATTATAGCAGGAGGCTGGGGGCCACACAATCTCCCACTGCAGACCACTCCTTCCGCAGTGCAGGGTGAGAGGGGGGAAGAAGTCGTGTCCCCCCTTCAAGCACCTGCATGGCTGGCAGCAGCATTAGTAGGTGTATCAAATGCTGTGTAAACTGCCTTCTGTTTCAGTTGCTGTCCTCAATCTGGACACAGCGCGATGCTTTAAACTTAATTTTAATTTTATTAAATTTTATGAAACATTCACATTTTTCAAAGTTGCACACATTTTCCTCTGCTTCTGTTGTCTTGCTTTACTACAGCAATAAGAGAGAAATGAGGGCACTATTTTTCTCATGAAAGTAGCTAAGAATATATTGGGAGTCCATGTCTAGGCAAGCACCTCTTATCCAGAAGCACCGAGGCAGCACCAAGGACCTTATGTATCCTGCAACTGGCTCACTCATTATGAAGCTTATGGTTGAAAGGATGTAAAAATGCCTTTGTACCTGAGGTTTCTCTTTTAAAACATGCCCAGATCTTGGAAATCAACAGGATTCAGGCTCCTAAACACTCAAGACATTTCAAGGAAAAGGTAGGATCACTTCAAATTTTTACATTACGTATGACTTAGGTTTTCACACTTGTCACTAAAATTTACATTATGGGTGTTCTGGTCTAGGTATACTTCAAAACTGAAATAATAATAAAGATACATCTAACTTCCTATATCAGAAGCTAAATGCTTCAGAAGAACAATATACTTTACAGTATTTTATAATAATGACTCTCAAAAACCCCTTTATCACCACAGGAATCATGTACTTCACGTCACACCCTGAGTATACAATATCTAAAGACACAAATATGGTTTTAGCAAAACCCTCCCTGTGGCCGTAGCCAGACTGCCAGCTGCAGTACGTCAGATGGACGCAGGCATGCAGCCTCATCTCCAAGTTCGTGTGGGCCATAATCAATATAGGCTGGCTACTGCTGGGAATTTGCAGGCACTGCCTTCCTATCCAGCCAGTGATGAGACACAAGAGCAATATGTGAATGAGGCGGTCTGAGCTTAGCTCTTTACAAGACACCACATGGAAATAAATATTTGGGCAGTAGGGCTGAAGAAATTAGAAGTGAATATGTTAAGATACATACCATTGGATAAATCTAGCCTAACTACAGATCAGAAGTTATCATTTGGACAAATGAGCAAAGCATGCAGCATAGAGCTGAACAGCTACATTGGTCCACTGCTCCTCATACCCCAGCTCCCAAAGGTGTCTCCAGTGACACCAGATGCGGCAGTAGCTCTCAAACACAAGGGTCTGGACGCATAGCTGCTGCTGGAACCAGCTTTGCCACTAGGATTGGTGACCTTGGCACAACGTCACCTAAACTGCCTTGGGTACCCTTCTGTACAGGCCTGCACTCTGCTCCAAAAAGAAGACCTTCCCAGCAGCTCAGTTACAGTTCAGTTCAACATAGTATAAATCATACTGTAATAAAAATTCTGCAGCCCAAAAATCCTCCTCCCCATAAAATGTTCAACTGACAGGGGCGAATCTGAGGGTTCACAGAACTTACAGAGTAAATCCCCTTCAACTGTGTAAACTATGTGTATTTGAGCTTCTGGAAGAGGCAGAGAGGCTGGGGATGGAAATACCCACAAGTGCAAGATTCGTGGGACAAGCTATAATACAGAATAGCAGTCAAGGACACGTGAATACTAGAGGCACGTACAAGCCATGTCTCCAGCTTTCCTGGTCACAGACTACCAGGGAATCTACTTCCAGACTCAGGCTGAACATCTTTCTTGGGCTACTTTCCAGGAAATCTACTACTCAGGGATTTAGTGCACTCCAAATGCTACCCCTAGTTTAAGGGGGAAGGTCTTTCAAGGGGTGGTGTTCTCATGGGAAAGTTCCCATCTGAAGATTTCTTCCTAACATGGGAAGTTAACAAATTTGTCTCAGCAAAACTAATGGCAATGAATAAGATAAAGAATTCTGGGGTTGTATTCTTTTTTCATATCAGTGTGGTATCATGCAGAAAACAATATAGATCCATAAACGTACAGGTAACACATTTCTGAGACCAACAGTCATCTTTTCTCTGACATGTAAATGTGTTTTAATAATGCAGCCGTCACAAGGCTGGGTACCTGTTTGGGAAAAGTGAACCTTATAGTGCTTTTAGTGCCCAGGCACTTTGCCTGAAAAAAATTACAGTCACATGGAGCTTGAGCAAAGCCAATCCCATGGTCTCAAGCCAGACCTCCAAAGGTGGTAGTACCAAATAGCTTACTCTCCTTCCTAAATCAGAAAGTCATAACAGAGAGGATTTGGTTTGAGTAAGCTTTTGCTTTCTGCTAACTTTATAAATGTGACAGTGATCTCACTCTTCCCTCAAGCCATCAGGGTGTTCCCTGTCCATCTCTGTTGCCAGTATATCTGCAATGCTCTGCACTCTTTGTCATGACTATCATGATGTCAGGAAATTAAGAACCAAAAAGAGACCAGTGGAGGAATGTGGGTAAACCAAAAGTATACAGAGACAGAACAAGAAAATT
The DNA here is from genome assembly GCF_000690775.1 of Eurypyga helias. NCBI lineage: Eukaryota > Metazoa > Chordata > Aves > Eurypygiformes > Eurypygidae > Eurypyga > Eurypyga helias. The sequence goes on along the minus strand of NW_010251975.1, from coordinate 37,140 downwards.
GAAGGGATATGTTTTGCAGATAAACCACAGATAAACCCAGATAAATCACACTCAAACATGGAGATAAAGCTTTAGTTGAGGAGACTCGTAACATTCAGAGAAAGGCAGTATATGCATAATATATGTATGTTAGCTACATACAAGAAAATATAAAACGTACCCACTCTTCTCCCAGCCACAAAAGCAAAGTACACAAGGCTCTTCTGACTCAGAAAAATGATTAGTCTGCCTACTCTGTTTGCTGAGGCTCTTGATGCAATGGTTGCAGCATATCGGCACCAGTCTTACTGAAGCCAGACAACCACATTAGTCAGAACAAAGTAGAGTTGTTTAGGGGCGTGAACTTTCTGTTCAAAATTTTGCAAAAGAAGGGATAAGGAGACAGGAGACAGGTATTTCTGCAAAAATGAGAATGCCATGATAGGAAAAGAGGTGTGATCTTTGACGTTTTATTCAGATTTTGCAAGTATTCTTGAAAAGACTTCATCAATGTGAGGCTTGCTCTTACTGTTTCTAGAATTAGCATGAAAGATAAGGTGGAAGAAACAAAACAAAATTAAAATTTTGCTGAAATTTTCATATAAACTATATTATTTACAATAAAATGCAGCTGAAACATCCAGAAGCCATGTACAAAATTAAACTCTACCAAAAAGATCACTCTGATATAAATATTTTCACTATGTGAGAAAAGACAAGGCTGAAATAATTTCATTCTTCTGTACTAGGTAATGCAAAAGCATTAGCTTTTCAATCTTGTATTTAACTGTGCTATAAAAGCAATATTCACATTTAAACAGGGGCTGCCAGACGTATTTAATTTTAGTTTTATTAAAAATACCAGAAGCTGCTCTTAATAGATAAATGAATGTCATATGAAACCACACCCAAAAAATCTGAAAAATTTTAAGTGCACTTCTATTCCAGTTTTATCAGTTAAGCAACTTATCTCAGGTCTCTTGCTTTAGAGTTCAATAAACACGTTTTAGAGATTACTGAGGGCTTTTTGTCATATTTAAAGGACAGATTTGCAAAGAAATTATTTTCTGGGATTGCTTTTAAACATTTTACCACATTCTTTACATACAAATCTCTAAAGAACTTCAACTTACTTGAAGACAAGATGAAGTTTATGAAGCATGAGACCAAGTTAAACTCAGCATTTTCTTTTGTGAAGTGGAATGACAGAACCAGAAAGTACATCAGCTACAGAGAAAAAGACATTTTATAATGACTTTCAGCTTTCATAACATATAGGATAATTTATAACAGTTTAAAGTGCACCATATCAACTATATTGATCCATATTCAGTCATAGATTTTTTGACTGTTCCATGCTATTTCAACAGCACCAGATTACTAAAAGCTTTCTTTAACTACTCTGGTAAACTGGATTAATGGCAGCTTTATTCCACAAAAAGGTCTCAAAATGGCTAGACCCAAAACACCAAGCTCTGTTCGTGCATCTGACCCACAGTTATTAACTCAGAAACGTCCCTTTAATTTTGTTTTCTTTGGACATGCCTCTGGACACAGGCACTGTGGGCTGCAGAAGGAAATCCAAACTCTCTGAAGCGACTTAGCTCTTAAGACAAACAGGATCTGGCATTAAAGTGGGTTTTTGCCATGCTGTAAGTTTCTGTGTTGGGAACCAGGGTTAAGACCTTGGATCACGCTTAAACTTTACCAAGGAAATTGTGGCAAGCAAAAGAGCATTGGGCAGGTCAGGGTCTCTGCAGCCAGTTTTTCTGTAGTACCAAACTTGTGAAATGCTGAGGGCCTATGTCTCCCAAAGAAACCACTGGGAGCTGCAGATCAGCTTTATCTCACAATTTGTCCCAAATAGGACAAATATCCTAATGGATATTTCTTTTGTTTGAAAGAAGCAAAGCAAAAACACAAAGATGATAATATTATGGCGTACTTAAAGGAACAAACACAGTTAGATATGCCCTAGATTGGAACACATCCATGGGTAGCCATGTTACAAAGTGCATTTATTTCCTACAGAAGCAACATAGCAATATAACGCTGAGTACTATGTGACTGACTAATATTCCAACCGCATTGTAAAGGTAAAAAATGCCAGACTTTGCCTGAAAGAGACAATATGTTTTATGACTTTAAAATGAAATCACAGAAAACCTAACTCCATCCAGCTGTTCTTAATAGAGCTTTTTTTCCCCTTTGTTTTTCATTCTCTACCTTAATCCGCTTCAAAATTACCTCACAGTCTCATTCATTTTAGCTCGTAACCTGATAACTCTTACCAGAACAATATATTGCACATTACAGGGCAAAAAAACTAAATGAAAGAACAGAGAAAGAAATACAGAAAATGTATATTCATGAAAACTGGTGATGCTGCAATGAAAATTTGCATAGCAACCTGCAACTATGCCTGACAGAATTACATGAAGGACAGATGAAACATTCCCACATTTTCCGCATCAGTCATTTCTATTCGATTCAGTTTAGTATAAACAATCCCCCTTATTTTGCAACTAATTGAAGAATTAATATAAAAGGATTGAACACCCGTTGCTCTGTTGGCAGAAAACAGCAATTACAATGTTTCTTTCCAGTGGACTTAAACTACAAAAGAAAGATTTTAAAACAGAAAAGGAAGAAAACGTACTGGTGACCAGGGTCCTTTTGAATCCAAACAGGATATTACAGTTTTTATTCAGATTGTGAGCAGTCCCTGTTAAGCTTCATCAGTGTATGGAGGTCTCCTCTCTATCCCCCCATTTAGCCACTGCCCCCTTAAGCATTTTCCATTAGCCTGAAGTAGCTCCGATTTACCCAACATGCTCTCTCCTCTTTCCCACACACTTTAATGCAGGCTTAAAATCCGTTGTACGTCCACCTAACTGTCGTGCAGATCCTCTTTAGCAATTTCCTTTTACAAACGTTGATCACTGAAAATAAATGCTATTAAAAAGAGAGACTAAATCCATTTTCATCTCTCCTTTTTATTCCATGTCTAAGAATGTGGTTAGGCAAGCCTTAAAACTGAGTTAGAAAGAGTCAAACACAGGGACCTGTAAGCAGGTGATTTTTTTGAATAGTCAGAACTGAAAGGAAAACAATAGCCAAAACAGAAGCAAGCATCACATTCACTTAAAATAAACACCCCTAACTTTCCTTGCTGATGCAAAACCTAAAAAACCGACATATTGCAAATGTCAAATACTTTGTTATGGTCACCTGCAATAAAACTAAAGCAAGAAATGCAAGGGTTCAAAACGCCCTGGCGAAACCTATTTGCAGCTAACTTGGGAGTACTAGGACTACAGCCTTCACCCCCGTGTGGGACAGCCATGTTTCACCCCCTCCTCAGCCCACAGAAGTCTGGCATGGCCACCGTTCACATCAGTGGTGCTGCCCTGACTGCAGCACGACAGGGGCATGTCCCAGCTCTTTTGCTTTCTATCAACAAACCTTAGATCATTTTTCTGGCAAAATTATCATGATTACTATTATTAATTATAAACTATTGAATACCACTCCTTTTCACTTCATATGAAAAAGTACATGGAAAAAGACAGTATCAATTTTTCCCAAGTATTTTGGAATGAGCATCACTGTCTGGACAAGATGTTCTTACTTTGGCAGTAATGCCTTCAACCACATCGACAAGACCTCATATTTAAGGTCATTTTCAGAAGCAGGCCTCACTTTAAAAATCATGGTGGATTTATAGGCACAGTCCTTTTCCCTTTTGTTTTATAGCTGTTTCTGGGAATGGCTAAACTGAAAACTCTCACTATTTTTATTGTCTTTGATGGTACCCGCTTATGGGATGTACACATCTCAAGAGATTTTTTTTCTTTTTCCAAGATAATGAGCACTGCAAACCAGCATGAAATGGGAATGTACAACTTGGGGCATAAACCTCTGCAATCACGCCTTCATCTCCCTACCCCGACTGGCCCCCGGCACTGGGACCTCCTGCCACTGGTGGTGCCCAGTGCTTTGGCAACTACTCTTACAGGGAATGTGACTTCACCCATGGCAGGGGCGTTAGAAGTAGATGATCTTTAAGGTCTCTTCCAACCCAAATGGTTCTATGATTCTAACCCGATGAGTTAGGAAGATGCATCAGAACTTCAGTCGGGGCCAAAAATGACAAGGGCATTGTGGGTCAGGGTCAGGCTGACATGCTGTGTAAGGACATGAGTGCTGAGACCCCACAGCAGGATTAGGCGGAGCGGCACATGGAACACGACAAGGTGGAAACACAGGAGGAGCTGCAGGTCATTTGGATCTGTTCATAACACTGAGTTGTGCAGGCACAATGAAAGAATATTATAAATCCAAGGAAGATCAGGGTCAAATTGTGACACAGCCTGCCACTTTCCAGGCAGCAGCATGCAATATTTCATGGAAAGTATTATAAGAACAGGAAAAAATTGTTGTTTTCCCTTTAAAAAGAATGTGCACCTATATAACAGCAACAAAAATCAACTGTATAGGATAATCTATTTCTATGAAGAAAGAAGGAAGTGTTAAATGCTTGAATTTTTTCTGAATTTATAAACCAAAATGAACTTTTAAAGTTTTTCTGTTAATGAAATGAAAATCATCAGTCTTTCCTTAAGTGTCTGCAGCACATAGTCACAGTCCATTAAGACAACATATAAGCATTGTTCATAACCAGATGTAAATGAAATAATCAAGTAATCAGGACTATTTCAACATCAATAAAGCCTCAGAGTGATTATTATGCACAGCCATGACACAATACCTTTTTGCATACTTTCCCTGATCAGATTAGTGGTGATGAATTCCTCGATGGCTCAAGTGTGCTCCAAGGAAAGCTAGAAGGTTGTACAGTTAACTCCCAGGGTGTAACTCTAAACCATACAACCTACTACCTCAACCCGGATGCACACAGCTTCCAACGGTGACCATAAAGTCTTCTTCACTTCTTCAGCCTTTCTTTGAAATGTGACAGCAGCCACAGGCCTATATATTTCCCATGGGGGTAAGCTTTCAACTGCAGTTTTTCCCCACTTTTCACATGATAAGGCATATTCTTAGATAGATTTTCTACTGCAGAGGTAGAATTTCTGTTCTATCCTGCTTAACTATGTATAAACATGAACATATGTGTGCTTTATGCATACATATACACATATATATTTGATAAGAATGATGCAAGTCCAACTACATTTCTGGAAAGAAATGATCATTTGGACTTATTTTACTATAAGAATAAAATATAAATAACTTGTTGTTTTTTCTACATTTTAAAATGTAATACCATACAATGGTATGTTTAATAAAGCTGGCAAATGTTATATCCTACTCTCCCTCATTGGAAACCTTACAATTCCCTCACATCTCTTTGTAAATATATTAAGACACAGGTGCTTAAAGCAACAGATAAAAGAAAAAAAAATCAATTAAGTTTGAAGATAAGGCGATGGACAAGAGAAGCATTCCAAAAGCAACATATAGTTTTGTAAACTCATTTGGGCTTGTTGTCAAATACCACTGCAGTGCACGCCACACAAACTTTGGCCACATCACCATACTGACACAGACCCATAGAAGCGAGCTTGTGCAGTGCGTTTCAACACAAGATCGGATCTACGGGTTTATGCCAATTGGCACCGTTGATTAGCATTTTTCTTTTAAACTGAGATGCAGAAGACAAACAAACATTCAAAGCACTGTGATGAGTATTTAAGAGTAAAAATATTACCTTCTATTGCAAAGAAGGCTACTTCAAACTTAACTGCATAAATGGTGGATGCACTAAACAAAACAAAGACTTATAACTAGTTTGGTTTTTTGAAAAAGGAAGAAAACCCATTTTTTTTACAGATTGATGGAACAACACTGCTTTGTGTTCAGCAGTAATGAACGTTCTTCTGCGCAAACTTTGCCTTACCGATGAACTCCCAACTCCCAAACTTGCATCTGACTATAGCATGCACACAGCAGGCAAGACTGGAATCCGTAATTGGATGTGACACAGAAGTGAACAATACAGGTTTGTCCTTTTTGTCTGAGCTCATATCATGTACTACAACCCAAAATAAAAATCACACCACCAAATCTGAAAAGCAATGAGGCACACTGGAGTGCAGCTCCCATACAACATCATAAAGGCTGCTTAGCTATTTCTTCATATTTTAGGGCATCTAAGTACTGCTTGACAATAACTTGTTGATTAAACAATGCCTATTAATCAAAGTAAAGAAGTTAATTTGTATATTTTATTCACTAATCCTCCCATAATCCCTAATAATAAGAATGCAAGTAGAAACGCAACCTGCAAAACTTCAGGGTTAACTCCTACAACAAATACTTTCTTCTTGTCACCAGCAAGCCGTACGATACAAATTACCACGTGCTGCATGTGAGGTGTCCCATGCTACAGACTGAAAACAGGTCCTTTGAGGCAATGACCAGTAATTCAGAAAGGAGAGATGCAGATACAGTTTTATAACTGACATATTCTAAATGAAAGCATTGATAAATACTGCATCTTTAAGCACAGTATCTCACATGTCAGAGTAACTTGTAACAACATAGCCACAAATTCATCTGTAAAATATAGGCATAAGCAGGAGGTGTAATTTTAAAACCAGGTGCTATAGAAAAGACTCTTACGATTTTAGCAGGTCACTGAAATCTGTATCTGAATAAGATTTTAATGCCTGCCCTCCACTAGTTTCCCACTGAAGGCCTAATTCTGCCATCACTAGTCAGATAAAACTCCATTTAAGAGAATGAGTGCTGCCAACAACAAAGTTTTTGACTCAGAGCAAAGCTTCGCTTTCTTGCAGACTGCAATATGTATTTCTAGCTCAGTAATGACATGTGAGCATTAGTAAATGACCCTCTTCTTTTTCCTTTTTTAATTTAGTGGATTAAATCTTGCACATTCAAGCATACCTTTTTACTTTTTATAATAATTTTAATTTATTTTCTAGAAGAGTCTGTTTTGAACCTGCTTTCACTCTATATACAACACTTCAGCCTTCAGAAGGGATGATATTTTTATAATTGTTTTCTGCAGACACTGAGGAGATAGAATATGTAAGACAAGCACTCAAACTAGAATAGTTATCCTAGTATCAGAAATAAGTATGCAGACTGCATATATAATTTACTGAATGACTGTAGTGTTATAAAATAGCTTCTCCAATTTTATTTCTTTTTTTTGTCTGTGAATAGAAGAGATATTCCACATTTCAAAAATAATTGGTGACCGCATTATAGTTATATACTAGCAAATAGGTGTATGTACTATGAACATACCAGTAATATAAATATACTAGCAAATATGTGTTATATATTTACTAGGCATAACAATAGAACAAATTATGTATCAATCTTTCCATTCATTCTAAACCTTTATGGAAACATACAATATAAAGACTACACAAACTGCAATATTCCCAACAGAAGGTAATCAGAACAAAACTTTAATACATATCTGAGAAATTATATTTGTAGGCTCTCTTAAGGAAAGTAATTATTTTACAGCTAACCTGCTTCATGTTCTATCCATTAACTTTATTTTTTAACAAAAAAATATTCAAGATCATTGTATTACCTTCGCTGAATTCTGGTATAATTAAATTCTTCCGTTTCTTTTTTCATTTTAATTTTTTTCCTTCACTGAAACCAAAAAAAAAAGGCGAGAGAAAAAATTTGAAATAGCTGGTTTATGTGAAGTGTTTTCAGAACAACATGAAACATACAGAAAATTAGTAATTATGCTTTTAAGATATAAAACCGGCACGCTGCTGACGCCCCTCTCAGGGCCATGGGAAGACATGCTGTGATCACGCACACTTTGGCAAAGGGAGTACTTCATTTAGCATTTCCTAGTGTTTTTTCACCCCACAAATATTTTCTTTATTATTAGGAATTCCACAAGGGAAGGAGCATTCTCAACAAAAATAAATAAACTTGGTACGGAACTTCATAAAAACACTAGGATAAACTAAATGGCTTAAATCAAGAAATGTTTGCAAAACTTTATGGGGGGGAAAAAAATGTGATTACTATGATCAGGTATAGAAATTTCAATAGTACTTTTTGATAATGCAAACCTTAGTTTCTCAACAGACTTAGGTACTGATGGCATACATAATTATTCTAACAAAACTATTGGGAAGGGCAGTATCACCATAAATCTAAGAAACACTTTCTGCTACAAAATGGGTGAATGGAGGCATATATGTCACATCCATAGGTCTCCATTCAGCAATTTCCCAGAGTTCATTGCTGAACAACAAAAATATAAGGTAGCAAAATTAACATATAATCTTAGAAGTCGCTCTTATCAGTCATATAAAAATTGAAGCACACATTAAAACAATTCTATTTTCTAAAGTCATAATATATTTATAAAGCTTTTTATTAAACAAACTTTTATCGCAAACGTTCTGAAACATAATCAGAGTTTCTGATGAAAAAGACACTATAAGTTGCAAATTAATTTCTAGCTGAGGACACCTGTATTTTTAACATAAATTAAAAAGACCAAGAAAATATACAAAAAAATCCAAAATACATAAAACACCAACTTGGCTGAGCTTTTCAAAATCTGTCAGTCAGAATGAATTTTTTTCACACACTCTTCTAATTGCCTAGTTATATGTTACAACAGACAGACAAATGCTTTAAGGAAAAGGCTCTACTAAAGCTTCATATGCTCAAAACTTACTTTAACTCTGCATGCACTTATCACAAACATTCTGAATGGATATCTTAAATACTGTTTTCATCTATTCCTGGACAAGTGTGGCTTTACCGAACATCTTAAAATAGTCACTGTTACTAGCTGCAAACCAGGCTTACTTCATGAATGTCCCAATAATGTGCCTTTTATTCCAGTGCTTATTACACTGTTTTCTTTGTAATGGATTTAGATACAAATTGTAAGAAACTTGTATATGAATTAAGTCAAATTAACTTTAATATACTGGCTACAAGAGCGATCCTTTCCTACAGTTTAACACAGGTTTTTTTTTCTCTTCCCCTCTTTAGAAACTGAAAGCATGAGTCACACTTTAAAAAAAAGAATTTACTTTCCTTAGCAACCAAATCTAAATACCCACAACTTTCTTAGAGATAACCAAAGCTTAGACTGAATAAATATAACATTAAGGTCTTTGCAAAACTCCAGTGCTTAGCTAAGACAAAATGTGCCTAACCACTTACTTCTACAGACCCTCGATTTTTTGTTTACTTTCTATTTTTAACAGTATTAGATCAAACACACCCCCAGAAAGTTAGTTTTAAAAAGTGTGAAGAGCTGACTATGTTAAATTAATACACAAGGACTCAGTTTCAAAACAACATGTTTAAAATTACTTTAAAAAAAAAAAGAGGAAAAAAAGAAAAAGAAGCTATACCTGATATGAAAGGTACGTTTTCACCCCGTGCCAAATACTGCTATATGACCAATAGTGAAAAAAAAAAAAACAACAAACAAAAAAATTCGTTCCTTCTTTCTTTTTTTTTTTACTGAAAGAATCAATCCCCTAGGCTCATTTTGTTACACTGTTTTAAGAAGCTCTAACACATCCTGATGTCTCTGTAGTGAAACATGCCAGATTTTTTTTTTTTTTGGAAGCAGGAGAGTCACTTTTTTTTTTCTGCACTCTTGTATGTAGGACAAACTCAGATTTGTTTCTTCTTCTTAGGGCTCCTGTTCTTTCTCGGAAGAAGACCAGGATGCCTGTCTTCTCTCTTTCTTGCTCTTCTCGGCATTCCAGGCACAAAGCACTGCGCAAAAGCTGCACCAATCCTTGCCGCAACTGCCTGCACAGGACTAGAGGTGGGGAGAGACCGGAAAATTCACCTCGCCCCTACGCCGGTTTTATAAATGGGGATTGCACAAATCTGCCGGAGCAAAGGGGTGAAAAGGCAGGGTGCCAGTTTGCTACACTATGCTGCAATGATCTCATGTTCAATGCTGTCGCCCCGTTTGCCCAGCTCAAATGCCTGTTCATTAAACAGGAGGAAGGGGGAAAAAATTAAAAAATCCCACAAGAAAAATAAAAAACAACTTTTATCCTTCAGACAGTCAGGAGGGTTGCTCTAAACTACATATCAGCAATAAAAAAATAAAACATTTAGCTTTAAAATGCAGTTATGAAGTATAAATATTCTGCTTATATTTTCTTTCTTTCTTTTTCCTATTTGGAGATAAGAAGCAGAATTTATCAGGCGTGAAAGGGACAGCCTCCTGGTGGTGTGCCAAAAAAGCCAGAATAAAGGCAAAGTTGTGCTTCAAAGCTCAATTGCTTGCTGAGTCTGGCTAAAGTCAAGTATTAAGATCCACCATTTTCTGAGCCATGTAAGAAAAGAGGAAAAAAGTCAGAACGGGCGCTGCTTTCCAAGTCTCCGTTGGCACCATCACAAAATCTCAGCCGTAAGGTCACATGATGCTCTGCCAAATGTGGAGTGCATTCCCATAAACCATTCTGCTGATACTGCGAAGGCAGCTATTGTCTAGTTTATACCCAAAGTTCAGCCCACTCTTCATTGAATTAGCTGAAAAACGCATCACCTTTGGGGGTTGGGAGCCATGGAAACGTCTACCTGGCAGGCTGCCCACTTTTTCTGCCCATCAACCAGAGATGGAATTGTGCTGCCTAATGTAATGATGACTAGGAATGTGAAGAGTCGTCCAAAGTGAATCTGATTCTTGCAAAGCCTGCTTCATTTGCACAGCAAACTCTGGCTTCTTGTCGTTAAAAAGGGGAGGGGGGGAGGAAAGAAAAAAGCGCCTTTCTCCTAAATGTAGCAATTAAAGGTCTAGTAAACATGCCTAGTCTGCAACTTTCCTTCATAACGTACTGAAATCGTTCCCAAAATAAAGCACTTAACACATGTAACACAAGTTTTCTGATTTAAAGCAGCATTCCCTTTTCCCCAAGCTAATGTGGCATCCCCTGGACATTTTTGCTCAGGAAAAAAAAAGAAAAAGAAAAGTAAACAGCAGACCTCTCATCCCTTCTTTTTACCTGTCTGTATCACCTCCTGATTTTATCTAGCACAAATTATACATGTGTGTGGCAATGACCACTAACAGTGGGGATGCAGTATTGCTGCAATCTCCCTCAAAGCAGTCTCCCGAGAAGCTGGTTGTGTTTCCAGCAGCACAGACCCCTTCATCTGAGCCCTCCTATCTTCACTAGTGAGTAGGACTGCAGGTCTGCAAACCAGCACATCTGAGACCAGTCAGCACCCTCCCTTCTTCAAATTGCATTTAATCTGGATTTTGTAAAAAAAAAGATGCAATCAGGCAGAATTTATATAAGATACAAGTTACTCAATACACCAAGTAATAGACATAACTCTTCTGCTACAGACATGAAATTTCAAATTTGCCCATCTAAACTAAAATGTCACGTAAAATGTCACTTCCAAATGAAAATACCACGTAACCTACTGAGCAACAAACACATGCTCCCTCAGCACCTAAAAGCCTTGTACGGAAGAATTTATCTAGGAGTTCAGTGCTGTGAACAAATTATCAAAATTCCACTCACTGTTTCTACACCACGAAGCTTAGTAGCTACTGCAAAAGAGATGTTAAAAATGTGGTAATTTCTCTGATCCTCCCATTAATAAAAATGGAGCCATGGGAGGAGCCTCTTTACCTCCTAGCATCTGTACAAACGCTCCAGCAAAGAGGAGGTTGCATGCTAAAGAGCTTAGAGGTAAAAACTGGTAAGGACGGGCAAACAAAGTGGGAGACAACAGGCTCGAAACCGCAGCGGGAGGACAGGAAAAACCATTCTCAGGGACACTGCCGGCAGTAACTCTCCAGCTCAGCTACTTTTATGTTTTGTTTTACAGTTCTTTCCAGTTTCACTTTATTTACCTGGAGGAAATTGAAGGTTCATTACCAAAGGAAGGAAGTGTGAGAATGGGGTCTTTGAAGTGGAAGAAGACAGTTACAACAGCGGTGCAGCCCTCAGAGGGAGGTCCCGGGGCTGCCACCAGCCGAAGGGCAGCAGGGGCTTGCTGCATCCCCAGCTGGGACTGGAGCATGCAGGCGGCAGGCTGGCGGCACGGGCAGCCCCTGTCTTGCTTCTGGTGCATCCCAGAGGCCTGTACCGGGGTTTTGGGGAGGTCAGGCATGGCTGGGAGGAGGCGAGCGCTCAGGACAACCTCTTCAGGTGACAAAGGGTGAGGCTGGTGGGGCCTAGAGGACTGGGAGAAGGAGCAGCCACCACAGCCCAGCAGAGGTGAGGGGCCGGGAGGAGCTAGGTACATCAGGGGAAGGAAGCGACCCTGCTCTGCCCACCAAGCCAGCATGCCTGGGATCGGCCCTAATCTGATCAACTGGTGGGAGTTGTCTGCCAGAAGAGAAACTTGCTACAGCCCTCGTAAATCAGTCCATGGTTTAGTTCCTCTCTTTTGCAGATTTGGAGGTTTTCAAGGGCCAGTAGCATGAGGAAAGCCATCCGATGCAGTGATACGGTGTAAACTCTCTCAAATGGTCTTTTGGAGTGAAATGACATGTGTATGGGTTTGAATCCAGAGACTTTTTTCTTTTCCATGTGAGCTAAAGAGGGCTGCCTAGGTGCTTCCAGTAAGTGGAAATGCTGCTTGCCACTACGGGTACTTGCCACAATAGTCCCACGGCTTGGACCACAGGGATCGCGCTGACTTCCCATGACGATGAGCAAACTCTGCGTGTTGTTATGCCTCAGCCATAAAAATTACACATGGGTGGATTCTCCCATGAAGATCTTTGCGATTAAAAATATGTAATTAAATAATAATCTCTTTGTGATTATTTAGAACAAATTAATTTCTCCAGGCTCATAAAACTCAGAAAGCCAATTCAAATGTCTTTAATTAACAATTATATAGAAACAGAAACTTGAGATTCCATTTTCATCATTGTAGTTTTCTTACTGATTTGAGTCAACAGATCAAAACAGTTTGTGCGTTTTTTTTTACTAACAGGGCATGTGGGACTCAAGTTCACTTAATTCCACCTTACATTTTACTATTAACCATAAGAATGTTTAGGCCACAATACAACAGTGTCTTCATAGGAACTCACAGGTGTAACCTACAAACCCAGGTGTATTTTGAATCATGGCAAAAAATAACGGTTTAATTAGAACTGAACAGAAACTTCCACCTAACCAACAATGAATTCATATCCTCTTCAAATTTACTACTAATATTATCAGTGACGGTATGTGAAAAGGACAAGGGAGCAGCTTGACTTTCAGGTCTCAGAAGAGTGTTTGCCACTAATTACAAATAATAAGCAGTCTGAGCTGGGCCAATCTGAGCAGCAGCTTTTGAGGGACAGCAGGCACAGAATCCTAACACAGCCATTTTTATTTTCCTGTCTGGAAAAACACTTCAACATGTGGCTAGCCCTCAGTAACAAGTATTAATTTCACCAGTATTCAAGAAGGATGTTAAAAAGCTGTTAAAAAAAATCACTTGCATATGTGCCCGGCAACAATTAGAGATGTAGATGAATCTCAGTGCTTCGTTGATGAACTAATACCAGGGCAGCACAAAGAGAACCAACAAGGCCTATCTGCAGGAGCGCCTGGCTCTATTCATCTGCAGCTGGAGAAGGCAGGGAGGCTGGGTGGAGGGAGGCTGCACAGGTCCAACCTATCCACAGGAGAAGAGAGCACTGATCCTTCTTCCACCCATGAGGTAGGAAGGGGAAGGCAAAGAAGACAGGAAACCTGGGGCTGAGCTGAGGGTTTCTGCTCACAGATGAATATGGTTCCCATGTCTATACTCAGCTCCCACAGCACAACCGGCACCTGAACCTTCTTAGTTTAACGGGCAGTTTACAAACTAACTGGAAAGGAAAAATCGTAGCCTTCCCTGGGCGATGGCAACCCACACAAGACATGAGAGAAAAGCTGAGAGAGAATGGGAAGAAACACAGCAACACTCTTGGAGTGAAGGGAGAGAAGGAGGAGGAGAATCTCTGCTCTTTTGTACAGCTGTTCTTGAACATAAAAACAAAATCAGAAGTACATCACTGTAGTTACTACAAGCTGAAAGTTGAAAACACACCAAGTGAAGAGGACATGCAAGTGTTGGATATATTACACCTTTCTGGACAACGTTAATGCACTGTATTGCATGGCATAACACTTCACAATGAAATGGTCTTGCCCCACAGACCACATTCTCAAAGACCCTAGTATATAGAGGTGACAATAATTATTTGTAAAGTGCAGGCAAATGAAAAGTGATCATCTGCTTGCTACTTTCATTTCATCTTCAAATGGCACTGTGCCTTCTCTTGTTTTCTGCCTTAAGGTTAACAGCACTGAATTAAGAGACTTAAGCAAGATGCTCTGCAGTAAGAGCCAGAGATGTCATTCATAATAAATTTAACTGTAGTTTTCCCTCTTCTGAAATTTTCTTGAACAGTCTTGCTTTAAGTTCCCCCTCCTCTAAACTTTTCATTGTGTTATCTGCACCTATTTAATCTTTGGCCACTTCGCTGTATGGCTGGGTACCTGAACTTCATAATTTTTGCTTTGCTAACAGAGAAAGGAAATCTTTTTAAAAATAAAGAGCAACAAAAACTAAGTAGCGCATATCCAATACTCCTGTTCACACAAGGAAAGCCTTCTGCAAAGGTGTTTTAAGAAGATCAGCTACTCTCTTAGGCATGCAAATATTCATAAATAGCAAAGAGTGAAAGTATAATGAATTGAAACAGCTACTGAAAATTCAGATGAGCCATTTCCAATAAATATTCCGCAGTACAAAGAAATACCCCACTCCAAACAGGAGCTGCCCTTCTATTCTCCACAGGGAAGTAGAACAAGCAGCATGGCTGCAGTGCTGGAGGAGGGCTGCTCTGTGTGGAGCCCATAGTGAGCCAAGCAAAAGCCCGGCTCTATCACCATTCCCTGTTTCTTAAAAAATATAGGCTTGTATGTGTGATCAAAAAAGATATGACACTTTCTCCACAAACAAAGCAGTACCTCAGACAGCTAAAAATGCTGTGGTGTTATATCAAACCAAACCTGATGATAAGAAGAGCTTTGCCACAGACATTTCCTTCAACATCCTTGTTTCAGGCCCCATTTATTTCACCAGTGTCACTCCAGAAACATTAAATAAGATCAGAGCAAGAGGTACGACATTCAATCCGCTCACATACACCAAGGCTTAGACAGAGGAAAACACTTCCTATATTCTCTTTACCTCATTTGTCTCTTGCAGGTCTAGGTACAAATACAACTGAGCATTATCATCACCATCCATCAGATGAGAAACTCTGAGCATCTATTTTTTCCCAAATTTAAAAGCTTTTAGCACATCACTCTTCAAAACACCTAAGTAGCATGGCAGTTAGATGTTTTTTTCCAGTTGTAGAGCTGAAGGTACAAAAGATTAACTTTATAAACAACATATCATTACTGTATAAAGCATAGAAGACCTGACATTGCTCAGTGTTAAGTACACTGCACTGAATCGTTAAGTACTACCCTGAATTAGATGATTCCTAAATACCACCTACACAGTTTGCACCAACTTGACCACTACCTTTGAAGACTAAAATCTGAAGGTACCTTGATCTAGTTCCTGGTCACTAGAGTAGGAGGACAGTAAACACAGAGAATTAGCTAGCAAAGAGGGTAAACAAGTGATTCTTTAGAGGCTTTCTATTTATGGTAAATAAAGCAATGTTGACTTCTTTCTTTAACACCTCTTGAAGACAAGGAGAAATATAGCCAGAATTGAAGCCATAAACTGTTTTATTAATTCCTGATTCAGCAGCATGTTTAGTGCCTGGACCTGCCCCAGCGTAACTCCCACCCCAATGCTCCCCCTCAAAAACTGCTGCAGTGCTTAGCTGAGTTGCACACCTGCTGCAATGCTTAGCTGGGTTGCACACCTACATATAGAGAACACCTTCACAAGAGCAATCCTCCCTCAGGCTTCAGAATGAAAAATCCTCATGGATCTGGGATGACACAGACACAACTCAGCAGAAAGTGCAGATGGCTTCCTGCTCCTCACTCTCCAGCCAGTTGTGTAGCAAGGGTCCTCCAAGGCCACTTAGTTTTCCTAGGACTCATTCTTGACCTGAATATAAACCAGAAATAGAAACAATGCCACAAGGGCATCATTCGTACCATTGATTTCTGAATGTGATAAAGACTTTCCATGTTTTCACTGCGTACCTTTCCCAGACAACCCTGTATGAAACCTGGCTGCTCAGAACTTATGCACTGTTACTTAAGAGGAGCATTTTGCTTAGCTGCCTTGAGCCAAAGGTAGCCTCCAGTACAACAGGTGCTGTGTGCCACAGGTTCCCTGGCTGCTGTAACTGATTACAGTCTCACACCTCAGTATGTCACAGTTCACAGCTCATGGGCAAAGAGAGAAAATAAATATTTTTGAAACATTTTTAATTATTTCAGGAAGGAGTTAGATACATCTTTAGGTCCTTATGTTCCTATAAATGCAGACAGTACTTCCCAAAACAGCAGAATGTTTTGCAGGCAGGTATATATGTACACAATCCAAACTCACCCCACACATTTTGTTAGTTTAACTACAAAAATATGGGGCCTGTGCATGCACTTTGCTGGGTTACGTTCTTAGCAGGTTGAGCTCTGTTAGCAAAATTAACCTGGTCACGTCATAACTCTAAGTTGGAAAGAAAGAACATGTGCATTAGAGCCCAATGTAAGGTGTGTTTTTGATTCAGAAGACTAAAAGATTAATTAGTTTTGAAGCAAAAATTATTAAAACTGGATAGGAAAGAGTTTTCTATATCCCACTTTTCAATTTGCCTACTATGCAAAATAGTCTCATTCCAAACAGCCCAAACCTTCAAATCTAGGTTTTTAAGTACTTTTATATTGGAGCAATTAACACTTTGCACATTAAAATGTTTTAAATATTTGTTTTAGGTTTTGACTTCCTCAATGTTTTTAGTACCCTAATGGCTACGCTTTCAAATTTTTTAGTTTTGTGAGTAATACCAACACTTCAGAATGATCAACATCATCAGATAACCTGAACAACATAGAGAGGAGGCAGAGGAGATCAAAGGCATGGAGCCTTCTCGGAAGATTGAGCAGGCTATCAAAGATAGGGGATCAAAGGCAGGGGAGAGAGGACTCCGGTTCTTAACTCCTGCTTCCACTATACATGTATAATTTACAGGTTATTGAATTGCGGGGAGGGGAAATATTTATACATTAAATATAGGTTACAGGTTTAAAAAGTTATTTAAGACACAAGAAAAATGGATGCTGGTTGTTGAAAATGTCTAGGCAGGATCTTTCACAAAGCACTTTTCCCATATTTTTTTCCAAAAGGAAATGGTCCTAAAGCAAGCATCTTTCTTTTCAATTAATCAGCATTTTCTGACAAAATCAAACAAAACAGCATACTATGGCTGGTTGGTGTGATCACACCAGAGATATTGTATTGTTTGGAAGCAATAACTCACAGGAATAATGGAAAACTCATGTTCTGAGTAAAGCGCTACTAATGATATTAGCTTGCTTTTCAGAAGATTTAGAGCACACAGATTTCAAAATCTTTATCAAATTACAGTTCCACACTATCTATGTGAAATTCACATTGTGCAATCACATAAAGGCATTTCTTTAGTTTTTGTCCTACACATTTTGGTAATATTCCTGTGTACAACCAGAGACTCCTCAGTGCTTACCAGCTCACAGCACCCAACTCAGCACTGAGACGAGCTTTCATGCAATCAATGATCTTAGCTACCAGACCCTTGGTTACTTGGACATTATTCACCTCTGTCAGAATTGAGTTCTGTACTGGAGAAAACACTTGCAATTAAAATTTTCCTAAAAAGAAAGGATTATTGCCCAAAAATTATGATTTGGCAAATCAATTAATACCGAACATTATGTGTTCATATTTAATAAATGAATTCAGCGATGCACAGATTTAGTAATGATACATGAATTCATATGATTCGTGATTTGACAGAGAATTGAATCTCATGATTTTACATATATTTGCTGTCCCCGTGAATATGTAACTGTGAATTTCATGTAAACATCAAATTGTTTTCTTGATGGGGAGACAGGAGCTGCACCACAGCCAGTATTACCATAGTGTAGCTGAAAACACACTTGAGCTTAAGAGAGAGTTCTAATTCACACTTGACAGCCAAATCTGCAGACTTGGACAAAGGATGACCTGTTATACATAAGCACGGAATGATCATTGGAGAACCTGAAATACGCGTAACAGTGAAACAAAAGCAGATAGCATAGCCTGTTAGTTTGGTTTGAAAATTTCAATCCTGAATGACTTAACAGCACAAAGGAGATTTCAGAGGACCAACAAGAGTCATGTACCTAGAAGGTGTTTTTATCTTTCCTAGTAATAAGCAGAAGACGTTTATTTCCTATTTCAAATTGTGATGAGAGTACTTCAGTACTGTTTCAACATCTTCCTGGAATTCTGAACTACTAGTAAATGTTTACATAGGCTGTATGGACTTAAGGACATTAAAGAGATTTTACTTGAAATTTGTATAATGCCTAGTTCTTTGGGTTGAAAGACAAGAATTTACAGTTTGTTATTACAACAACAACAACAACATCATGTAAAGCCATGTTTGAACAAGAGTGATCCAATTTAAATATAATGCTTTTTGATCAGTACTGGGCACATCCTGGCTTAATAACTAGGAGGCATTAATTGTTCCAGTGGCTCAGAGGTAGAGTATCTACCGAAATCTGCCTACTCCAGGTGGTGGGAACGGTCTGGTTTGCTTTCAGAAAGACCTGGTTGTTGAAGAGGGTCAGTTTGCAACACTGCCACAAGACATTCCTAATGAGGTGAATTCAAAGGGTAGGCAGCTTCAGGGTGCATAAAGGGATGCTTCTGAAGATATTCTCATGCCCTTTTTTTTATATTTCTCCAACTGTAGCAGGAAATTAAAGATTACTAAGAATTTAATCTACAAACACATTACTTTCAATTTGTTAATAGATGGTTCATTCAGCACAACTTCGAGGGACTAGATCTGATTACGTATCTGCTTCCTGAAAAGGTATTTTTCTAAAGCGCTATGGTAACCAATGCTTGCAGAGCATGAAACCAAGCAACCAGATTTCTGGAATGTATTTCTGGATAGCTTTTATCGAGCAGGACAGAAGCAGAATGCAGCATGTAGAAAACAGTTCCCTGAGTTAAAATGCATTTAAGTTCTGCAAACAGAATCTAGATCTGTCCTTGGAGGATTAATAACAGACATGGCATTGTGAATGTAAGAGAAATATCCTTCACAAGGAATGCCAATTTCCTATATGAATTTGGACAATATACACTCGATAGAATGTTATGATGTGCACAACACCTGCAGTAACCATGTCCTTAAGCCTCTATGTTCAGTGATGAACTTTTTATTTCTATGCTCTGGGAGAGGAGTAGATCTGCATAATGTCTCTAGGCCTTTGTCATGCAAACTCTTGCACTTGTATTCATCTTTACTACAATTAGTCTTCTCACTGAAATTAGGGGAATCATCCATAACAATATAAGCAAGCAAGAACTTTTTTGAGTATGGGAAATTTGGAAACAAAACCACCTATTGCAGATGTTTGGTTTAATTATGTAAACATTAAAAACCTGTGCAGTAAAACTTCTGTACTTCATTGAGGTCTTTTGAGATGATCTAAACAGTAACATATAACATTGAGATAAACCAAAACATCAACCAATATGTCATCATCTGCCTCAGATCATTATCTTATGCTGGTATCTACTGACAACATGTAGCAGTTTCAAATAAATAGCCAAGTGGCTTCTCGTGTATATACATATATGTGGGCAATCTCCTAATAAACTACCTCCTTATCTACCTGGCAAAAAGTTGGCTTTGCCATGAATAGTGCCTACTCATTTCCCTGAACCTCCTCCCCATTTGTTCACTTTCATCTGTCTTAAACGGTACCATCAATCTTTCTTGAGTGGGACAGACATGGGTGTCATTATGTCTAACAAAGAACCTGGGGTGCCCAACAATCTAAATAAATAAGCATAAGTACTGCTTTGCTCTCAAAAGATGTGGCAACGTAATAGAAGTACCTAATAATGAAAAAGAAAATGTATATAATAATTGTATAAATTGTCAGTCATAATGTAAATCCTAATCACTAAGTATTTGTAAACCAAATTTATCACAGGAAATAACATTTTTGCCAAACAAGAATTTCTACCACAGCACTATGTCTATCAACCCTCCTTTTGTGATTTTTCATTCTGAAACCCACCCTTTTTTTTTCTGTGTGAAAAAGATTATGCATCTCAAACTCATTTATAATAAATTAAGTATTTTTATTTTGGCAACTCCTCCCAAAAAGTCAGTACTTTTTGAGTCAATGTGATGTGACCAAGCCCACTGTTCACTTTTGATATTAAGGAGTGAGTTACCAACGCTGTATGGCCCATCCTGACGTACTCTGTAGACACTATAGTGTGCATGTGTGTATGCACAGACACGTATGTAGTCAAAGACCCCCTGTGAAAATATTGCTTGGCAGTGAACACATATATTACTCTTGAGTACAGTGTATGACAGAGTAAATGCGTCACCTCTCTCATGAAGTCCTCCCTGCAACTGGGTTCTGGAGCAGAGGACATAGGAGTGACTACTATGGATCTGTAGGTGGTATTAAAAATTAGAGTTATTTAGCTGATAAGCAATCCCTTTTCTTCTGTTTGTGGCATCATCCCAAAAGTATTTTAAGGACTGCTACCAACAGAATACTCACTTTTGGAGAGGAAGCATAATTAATAAGTTACTGTAAATTAAGAGCTCTACTCTTCAAGAAAGCAGTTTCTGCTCCTGATGTCAAGTTGTACAATGTAAATCATGAAGTTTGCAAAAATTTTCAGGCACCAACCATACAGGTTTCAAGTAAGCTCATACTGTGAGCTCCTGGAGGTAATATTCACATGCAATGCTTAACAGAGGCATCTGCCTGTTGATAATATGCCCACATGGAATACTTTGTCTACCTATAGTCTGAGTCATGCTGGACCACTGATATTTTACCCTTAAAGGTTACAAATTACTTATTTGAACACTTAAATTTCTCATGTCACTCAAAGCAGTAAATAATACCTATTACAACTAGGAAAATATGTAGCTTTGCCTGTCTAGGATTTGTTAAAAAAAAAAAAAAATTATTCGGCATAAACTGATTTAGGTAAAAGCACATTTTTTCTATGATATCTGGGTCCAAATTCAAGCCCTGCATTATTTTCTGAATTAATGTATTTAGTAGCATGAACACGGGGATTTCAAACACTTTGCTCTTTCTGGTGAAAGAAAAAGTTGCAAAAGGAAACATCCACTTAATATTTTATATAATTCATAACTGTGTAATGGTCATGAGAAAGCAGTTTTAAAAAAATAACCTATGAAACAAAATAAAAACAAGGAGATCCTGTTCTCAATATGCTTCAAACCCATTTTTGCAGAAAACAAAATTGTAAGTATTAAACATGGATTAAAATGAAATGACCAAGAAGTCTGGCATTGATGAATCATAGAATATTTTAGGTTGAAAAAGACTTTTAAGATCATAAAGTCCAACCAACAAGAATTATCCATTTAATTGTTGAGCATTTCTTTACAACATACTGTACACAATATTTTAAATACAGATATTTTTAAAGATTTTCTTCAGAATTTCTTTTGTTCATTTAAACAATTAGTTTAAAACCAGACCTGTCTTGGACCTTCCTGCAGAAACTGGCACAAAAAATACAACAGAATTTCAGAGGTGTTTGAAATTTCATAAAATTCCTTTTATATTTGATACAAAGAGTCCCTTCAATTGCTCTTTGACATTTTTTTACTCCACAGTCTCCTAGCTTGTGTTTGATTATTTTTAGAGGCCTATCAGCCCCTGACTGTCCATATATTTTCAGCTTCTTTCTTTTTCTGTGTATTGAATACAGTTTTATTTTATTGCCTAAGTGCATTTGCCTATTCTCCCTTTAATATTCACTTTGAGTGTATTCTGAACGCAGGTTTTCTAGGAATCTCCCCAGCACCACTTATTTAGGATACAAGGTTGTAGATTGCCCAGGAACCAGCAATCTTCGTTGGGCACAGCAGCATTTACCAAAGGGAAGGTTTTCTAAAACTCTTTCTGCCCTGGGAATAATCTCACAGAAGAGCCATAAAAAGCGTATTTGGGAAACCTTTTCCTTTCCAAATTAATTATAGGGTTGATTAAAATCCAATAGTCAAAAATTCCAGCCTGTTTTATAGGTTGTTATACCTCTTAACAGTCTGTCACACATTTCTGAACTGCTCTTGAAATAGATATGGATCAAATGGCAACCCCTCACTAGCCTTAACTTCCCGAAGTCTTTGCAGCATCAGCCAAGACATGTAAATGTGTGTTCCCTTTCACCTAATTGGATATAATTTTCATCATTATTGCTCTTTCCTCATCTTCAACATTTCCACATGCAGAATTTGTTAACATTTAAGCAAGTTTTCACAGCTTCCCTATTCCTCCTTCCCCCAAGTCTACAGGAATCATCATGCAATAGCAGAGCACTAAGCAACAGATGCTGATCCCATAGCTTAATGCACTACCAGAAAGTAATCAGATATTATGATGATAAGAGCAATGTAATAACCTATACAGAATAAATTATTTCCATTGTTCATTTTTATCTTCTCTCCCAGTTTGGATTTCTGTGCTTTGAGGGAACTTATTTCCCAGGAGTACATCTATGATGTACTATTTAAATGACAGCATGGTTAACATGAAATCTTTTACTCTGTATAATCAAGTCTATTTTACTGATAATATTGTACAACTTTTAGGAATATTTAATTGCCATCAAACTACTTAACCACACAGATACCTACAATTTCTTTTAATATAAGGCTTAATTAATTTCCTTGTTACTGCTAAAATGCTGTGTGAAAAAAAAAAAAATTAGTCTATAACCCATGTCATCCATATTTCATAATGTCTCCTCACCAAAATATATGGATTTATATGGAATACGACTATCCACTTGCTCCTTCTTACTTCAGTTTACCTTTTCCTGTTGAAATACAATCTGATCTAAACACTTGCTTACTCCTTTTTGCTGTTCTCTCTTCAAAAGGTCAAATGTACTTAACTGTCAAGATTTCTATCAATTTTTAACTTCTGCTATCAATCCCTAAAAATTCCTACTTCCTAACTGGAGTAGAAATATGGAAACCTCAGCAGATACATAATTTTTAAAAAAGTGTTTTGATGAATAAAGATTACAGATTATAAGTTTTTATCATAAGCAATAACCTTTCATCTATATCCTAAATGTATATTTCTATTAACTTTTTTACATAGATACAAGTATCTATATTTCTTCGTAAAAGAATAATTTTATTTGGTTTTATTCATAATTGAATGCAGCTTGTGATTTTTTGTTTCCTTGCTAGAGGAATAAGCATGATCCTGAGCAGTACCATATAAACAAATTTGGATGGAGAAACATTAGGAAATGCAATGCTCCATAAAATATATTTTATTCAGTTTAGAGACAAAATTCAATCCTTTCAAGTGTATAAAAGGGTGTTAGTCCTGTTTAAACTGCAAATGCTAACATACCTAACTATGACATTGCTAATGATATTTTCATAATGTTGGCATTACAACTACATGCATTATTAGAACAGGCTTATAATCAAGGCTATTGATCAATTTATTAAGTCTCCAGGTAATAATTCTGATCTTCACTGCCAGCTGATTTCCTAATTCGATGCTTTTTGTCAATGTTCAGTTTATAAAGTACAAATGTTTTATACAAATTGTCTAAATGAATGCACATGAACTGTAGCCCAGAATGATGCTTCTGTAGATGTGAGTAGCATATGAAGTGTAATACATAGTAATTTAAAACAAATCTAAACTCTTAACTTAGACTTATGAAAATAATGGTGCTATTCATATGCATAAGTATCTCCACTGGTAAAATCTGCAAGTGGTGCTCAGACCTTGTGTCATGGTTTAACTCCAGCTAGCCAAATACCATGAAGCTGCTCTCACAAACCCCCTTCCACTCCTCCAGTGGAGGGCGAGAATTGGGAAAAAAGAAATAAAGAAGCTTGTAAAATTGAGATAAGAACTATTTACTAACTGAATCTAAATGAATATCTACAAATACGACTAATCATAAATAATTAAAATAACGGAAAATGAAACATATGAGGCAATATGATACAATTCTGATACAGTTGCTCACCACCCACTGACCAATGCACAACCAGGTTCTGAGAAGTAAGAGTCAGACCCAGAGAACCCAAGAGCTACAGCCCCAGAGTGGCAGCCCAAGGGCTGGAGCCTGAGAGATGTCACAGCAGATTCCGAGTAAACGCTCTCAGCGATAGCAAGACCGGGAAAACTAAACAAACCCACCAACCCCCGCATGAACAAGCCAGCACAGGAGTTAGCAAAGCAGCTAACGCAGGAGTCAGGGTGAGGGTTAGCAAGTGTACAGAAGTGAAAGACAGAGTAATGGCTCCTGGACCCCTCCCGGCCTCTGCCCAAGGCATGACATCCTATGGAATGAAATACTTCTTTGGTCAGTTTGGGTCAGGTGTCTGAACTGTGTGTCCCAGCACTGTCTGTAGTGAGACAGTGAGAGCTGGGAATGCAGCTGCAGGGTCAGAAGCAGAGAAAGACCTTGAATGTGGTGCAGGCATTCCCCAGTGCCAGCTGAGCCCTTATGGTTACTTCTCTCTGCATCCAGGACCACAGCTTCCTAGCAGCCTCGGTAAAGGGAGTTAACTCCTTCCTGCCTGAACGCAGAACACCTTGTGAAGGATGGACATTAATGATCAGAAAGATTAAATACTGACTTTGAAAAGCTACCGAGATTCAACAAGAGCTGTGACTGTTTACAGACTTCGGCAATTCATCTGCTTGCTTAGTTGTCAAGTGCAGAATTCTGGCATTTAAACCCAGGTGTTAAGAACTGAAATATTCACAAACGATGAACAGAAAGTATTCATTTGTGAGACAGGCAGGGGTGCAGAGTAGGAGGGTATGTCCTAACTATGCTTGATACTTCTTTTAAATTACTGTGGCTAATTTTTTCCAGAATCATAGAACCACATAATGGTTTGGGTTGGAAGGGACCTTAAAGACCATCTAGTTCCA
>NW_010251975.1:0-11669 GCF_000690775.1 Eurypyga helias | reverse complement strand
ACCCTTCTCTCCCCCAGGCTGAACAAGCCCAACTCTCTCAGCCTGTCCCCATAGCAGAGGTGCTCCAGCCCTCTGAGCATCTTCATGGCCTCCTCTGGACTCGCTCCAACCAGCTGATATCCCTCATTTGGTGGGGTCCCCAGAGCTGGACGCAGAACTCCAGGTGGGGTCTTATGAGAGCAGAGGGGGAGAATCACTGCAATCGAACTGCTGACCACACTTCTCCTGATACAGCCCAGGATATGGTTGGCTTTCTGGGCTGCCAGCGCACATTGCTGGCTCATATTGAAACATATGAAACAGCAGATCTGAAGTTTTAAATATGCACTGACGTGATTATGGGAATATGAATTGACTCACTGATAAAATTCCAGGGAGGAAGAAATCTACGAAAATGCCAGTTTAGGTGACTTGTGAGCTAAACATCACCACCATCAAAGTCTGAGCACCTAGGCTCACTACATCTTTCCAAAGTGAGTGACACCATTGTATGCGTAAATGTAAGTCTGAAGTGTGAGTGCAAGCAGGACTCCTTATGAGCCATTAAGCCTTTTTTTAATATACTGCTTAGGTGCAAAACTAGTAATTCTGTATGCTAGAAACAGCAAAATCAATTCAGAATCTGCCCCACAGGAAGAAATACCTATTAAAAACATGTCTCTCTGGTTCATTTTGAGATGTATAATCAGTTTTTTAAATGTTGAACACAATATAAATGCAGATTGTTCAAGGTTCTACTCACCAAAAAGACTAGTCACAGCGTTATGACAAGTTTATGACATCTAGCCATCATAGCAAGTGAAAACATGGAAAAGATGGCAGGTGGGAAGAAGTACTTGATATTCAAGGGAAAATATTAATGGATGTGTCTAAAATGTAACTACCTTTTAACATGTCATGCTTAGGAATATTTGCATAATATTATCCTTTAAATTGCAGTGTGTACATATTAATTTTACAGTGTCACTCCCAATAAGTCTGGCATCTGTACATTCAACAGGCCCATTCTAGCACAGTTGAATCTCCTTGTCACAGACATCTGGAGTCTCAGTTGAGGAACCAGTTTGAAAGCAAAGCAACGCAGATAGACATGAAGAAACATCAGTTTGTACAGAAAAACTGAAAGCCTCCAAAGAAATCATGTCCTAGGAAACTGCATCCTCTAATGTGAAGGCATGGTCTGGGCCACCCTCTATCCTTTCCTAACATATATTCTGTCTTAAGTTATTCTTCTTCCTCTGGATAATGCCTATTATATATGCACTTGAAGTCCATACAGAAATATATACATACTAAGAGTCCATGAACAACCTGCAGAAGAGCTGAAAAAAAGAAAAAGAAACAAAGGGCATACAGAACAATTTAGAAATAGGATCAAGGAGTTTAAAAAACAACAAAAAACCTCAGGGACAAAGACTTATGAAGCAAAGCATATGCTCTGTATACGTCCTTAGTCCTTGGTGTTATATGCCTCCCAGGACATTTTTTACCTTTTCCATTCTGGGCTCACCACTTTTCCCTAAGAAGTACATCATTAGATACATGTGAAATGCTGGTGGGAATTTTTTTTCTGTTTTAAAAAGATTATGCTTCTTATTCCATAGAAATCGATCAAAAAGCCCACAAAGATGTATGTGTCTGGTCTCATTAACAATTCTTTTCTGTTAGATGGTGGCATTTTGGGATTTAGGTTGATGCCCATCTGCAGTGGAAAGCAGGAATTACACCATGGATCCTGTGAGCCCAGGCTGACAAATACATGATGCTTTTCTTGTATGCCATGGGACCATTAAAGGCAAGAACACCTCGCAACAGTGGAGGTTTCTATTCTGTTTACTCTTAAGAGCATGAAGAAAACACTACAAGCACCAAGCCTCAAGGAAACTAAGACACACCTATGAGCTTTCTAACACTGTCATTTTCTAGCAGGCCTTTGCCACATTCAGTCTTCAGTGATACATGAGGAACAGATTTAGACCGGTAAATCTGCCATTTCTTAGCTTTCACATGTTCACATTGTAACATAAGCAACTTCCTTAGAACATAATTTCTTCACAGTGTAGTTTCTATTTAAGAAGAATTTAATGTGTTTGCTAAAAAGCTTTTTGTTTTGTTTTAAAGCCATCGTGAGTTAATAGGATACAAAACTTTAGAACATATTACTGCTTTAAGAAAAGAATTGGCACATAAAACTCTACAATTTAACTTCTTTAATTTATTATAGATGCTGATGTTTCCAGCAGGGCAGTTGTAAAACGATTGGAAAATATTTTAACTCATTTTTAGAAAACCTTTCCTCCTCATTCTTCATACAACTTTCCTCCTGATTATTTGCTTAGTTGCATTCCAGTACATCAGAAAACAAAGTTGTCAGTAGTATGTAAAAAATGTCCCAGAGAGGGTTAGAAAAATTAAATTGTCAAGAAATCACAATTGTAGAACAGTTTTTTATTTTTGCTATGTATTAGGAAAATTAAGCAAATAACTTCAGACGTAAAAGATGCAGCAATAAAAATAACTTCCTGAAGATATTAGTTCAAACTACAAAGTAATACTGCTGGTATATTTAGATGAAATTTCCCTTATATGTTCCAGGAAAAACTACTTAAAGTCTTTGGACATATGACAGTTTTTAAGATACTGTAAAACATGAAGCAAGTTAGTATCTCATCCAGTTATTCATTTTGAGAAAATGCCAAAGCCACAACAGTTATAGCTCTACTGTTCCAACACGAGGCTTGCAGTTCACAGCTCCTGTACTTCTGACATACTACTGTCTGCAGGTATTTGAAAAAAAAAATTACATATACTATGCTATTCTTACATGTCTGACCAATTTTTAAAAGTAAATTTGAAGCTTTACGGAATCAGATTAGTGAGATGTTTCTTCTGAAATATTCACATGGTCTACTTCAGGTGACCAATAATTTATGTTTCATCTGTCATTTCCTTATGAAAACAGGAAAATGTAGAATGAAGAACAAAGTCACAATAGTCAATTGCCTCAAATACTTGTTTTTAAATTGTTTAAATTTAGAAAAATCAGGTATTAAATACTTTTTTCAGGCTTCCTTCTCCCTGTAGAGAGGAATTCTTATAAGAATTCTGATATTCATAATAACATTGCATAAATGAGGCAAATTAAGGAAGAAAAAGAGACTTGGTTCTTACTGTTGAGTCTTGGATATTCTTGCTTCATAAACACTGTTAGAAATACCCCAGAGTCTCAAGTTAGAACAAGACTTTGAAAACGTCCTCTGTAACTACTAAGGCTACAAAGTTAAAGAGAGCATGAAAGGAGGAGTTCTTTCACACTCACATCCAACAGCTGAAGCATTAATGAAATTATCAAACTTTGCAAGATGGATGGCAGGAGAGAAGAGTTGCCAAGTTTGCTGAGAGCCTGACCCTGCAAGTGGCCTCCTGTACTTGTAGGAAGATCTGTCAAAATCTGTCTTGTCTGAAAACAAGGGCTTCCTCTGTCTGGATGTAGCTCCAAGACTGGAACCTATATATGTATATGTATAAGAACTTAGCAGGTGAGCTTTGCACAAAGCATATTAAAAATACTCTAACTGGTTAGTTAGCTTGAGGCTCTGTATGGTTTGACCTTCCTAAGTCTACAGACATAGCACAAAAAGAGACGCTGTGTATTCTACACACACTAGAACCTACTGTTCAAAGACCTGTACTTCATTTCAAAAGATCACAAAAAATCATATTTTCCCTTAAGAAAGACAAAGAAAATGCTTAGTGGCAGAGCTACTTGAAGGAAGACAGGGTTTTGGATCCTGACTTCTTGAATATACACAGTTGGCCAGGACCAAAGTCCTGATCTGTTAACGAAGAACCTTCACTAATCAGCTCTCTTGATGACTGCAGCACACGCTGCTTTTATTCTTCAAGGCCAGCTCCTCTCCCTGCCAAGGTAACATCTGCATAGGAAGGGATCCACCATTATGGAAGTTGTGTGTTAACTGTGTAGGTGCATCATCTGATCCAGAGTGCACAAAATGTGTGATCAGGGTGAGGGAGAATTTCTGATTATAACCTCCTGCTAGAAAAGGCAGATACATTTGCTATCACTCTGAGAAAGTCAGTCAAGAGTAGCCAAAACTGTGGAGACCGTTTCCATCCAAGCCATCCACGGGATTTAGCATAGCTGACCAGTAGCTATTACTACATGAGAAGGGAAAACAGGAGTGAATTTAGAACTAGTTAAAAATACCACAACTGAAAATTTATAAGCAAAGTTAACAGTTCTGAGGGCTTCCATTGCTGACATAAACCGAAGACACATACCCTCTAAGCAAACGGAAATGCCACGTTAGTTACAGTGAGATCCATAAGCAATCTTTTTATAATTACTTGTACTGAACTCCTTCATATTTTTGCACACCCAAGCTAAAAAAGAAACAGCCTTTCTAACAAATGGCTTCATTTAAGGTCCCTCTCAAAATGTACACGTTCATATATTTTTGTCATTGATTAAACCAAAGGGCCTAGAAGAGCAATTACTTACTTCTGGGCATTATGAGAAATATCTCTGAATTAAATTATTTTCAATAATGAAAACTATTAGCGCACGAATGAAATTGCATTCTTTTAATAACAATACTGCCTTTTAAAGGACATTTTGCACTTGCCCAGAGATACATGGAATTCTGAGTTCAGATGCATTCAAACCCTAACATTTAGTTGAGAATCTGCTTCTGTTTTTTCTTCTGGTTGTTAATTATTTATTCTGGTTGTTAAGTATCTGAGAGAGGCAGGACCAGGTGTTTCAGAGGAGGTTTAAGTGAAACACAATTAACAGAAAGTCACTGGTTTATTTTATTCTAGCTTGTGTATGTTTTGGTTTATACTCTGTTTGCGAACAGATCTTTGTATGTATCTGAAGCCTGAGCAGAGCGTGATTAGCTGAATCCCATGGTTTTGTTTAAACATAACAGTGGCAACCCCTTTTCCTGTGTGAAAACTGTGAATCCAACTTTCACTCCCAGTAACTGTTCCTTATACTGTGCTATCTGTCTGCTGGTAGCCTGATGTACTAGAATAGTCCTAACTTGCTAAAATTTCTGAAGATTTCAAGGAGGCTCAAGCGCCGTTGGACTAGAAAAAACTTCTGAATGACAGACCTCTTCTGGAATATACTTTAAAGATTTTTTTCCCCAAAACAGCCATTTAGAGATTTTAATATTTCATATAGAACCCCATGTTGCATGGCGTTAGAGCATGCAACATCAGCCAATCAAACTGGAATTCCACAGGTACAGGGTACAAGCCTGCCTACCAACCCATGCACAGTAAGACTATAAATTGGTGCTTTCTTTTGATTTTTTGATACCCAGGAAACCAGATCATTAACTGCAATTTCATTCATTTCATAACTGCATTTTATTAATTTCAGATCTACAGAAATGTTGTTTATAAATTTCCAAAGCCATCTCCACTTCCCAACAGCCACTCCAGTGTAGCTCTGCCATTCCTGTAGAGTTAAAACACCATGTCTGGAATTCTCAGACAAACCTGTTTGCAGTGCTGATATCTTGGTAGGTAGAGGGAGATTGATAGCTCCCAGCAAAAAAAAAGCTCATTTTGGAAGGCTTTGAAAAAACCAAAATATCAATGAAAAGCACGAGGAAACTAGGGCAATGGGAGAAAAGGAGAAGGAAAGAAAGAATAAAATCAAGCACATCTGGAAAATAAATTCCTTTTCTAACTGAAAATAATAGAAGTCTGGAAATTTCAGGAGGTTTTATAAATTAGAAACAAACAACATTGTTTTAAGCATATTTGTAATAGGTTTTGCAAACTTCCTCCAACACAGAATACCAATCTCTCTGAATTACTTGCCTAATGCCTGGAAAACACTTCTATGAAAAAACTGTGACTATGCATTTTGCTTACCTAGGCAGTTAAACAAAATTCACTGTCCCGAGCAGAACGCATTGTAAAAGGAATCTGTAAAGGAAAAACAAAAAAGTTTAATTTATTTCTCTCTCTCATACTTTTGATGACAATTTAGTAATAAGTGGTTACTATTATAAAGAAATTGCAAACAGCAAAATCACACTGAACAAAAAGCTCCTTAAAATCTATCAAGTCACTGCTTTTCCAAAAGAGTCCCGACCGTGATGCAGGATTACATCTATAAACAATAGTATTAAAACCAGCAGCCATACTATACAGTGTTATTCAAAAAAAAGATTAAAGGTATCTGATATGTAGTTGGTATCAACTTTTGTGTATTTTTATTCAAATACAAACGTATAGCTATCACTATTTCCCTAAAGGATACTCAAATTTAAAATACGTCCATCTAGTAAAAAAAGGCATGTATTTCTCATTAAATGTTCTTCAGGGCACATGAATACCCAGAGTTTATTTGCTTTCTGTAACATTTCACATAAACACAGTATGAAAATAAAATTACTAAGACTGTAATGTGATTAATACAAATATCTGAAAATTCCAAACAGTAGCCTGCCTGTGCAACTCTCATTTCTCCAATGAGTATGGAATATGCTACAGCTGCTAATTGCTTAGTCACATAGTATCCTTCCATGGGAATGCCTCTTCATGCCTTGTGCAAACAGACATCCAAAAGTTCATGCACAGGTATTTCGTGTTAATTTCATTGCTTAACATGTGGACTGGAGAGACATGAATGGAGTAGTACTCAAATCCTGATAGAAAAGCTGCAGCATTTTGCTGTGCTCCACATAGTGTAACCATGCTTGCTTTGACTGTCTTGTAAACAACGCACAACTCAAGTTCAACAAATCCTTTTGGAGGAGTAACATTGTGTCAGATGAGTTTCCTGGTGCTAAGAGATGAAGCCGAAAAATGAATACTTCACTTGGGTCACATGGGCTCAGATTTTTCAGAGGACTCAGCATTACACTGCCCTTTATATGTTCAGGATACCGCTCACAACTATTTCAGTTGGAGACATAAATTCCAAGCACATTGCAAATTAGGTGACATGCTGAGGTTACAAAAATGGGGAACACGCAATTGCTGGCCATTTCTAAAACCTTGATGCAATGCACTTCACACCTTGTTGTGCAAACTCTGCTGTGGATGAGAGGACTGAATTTTTTTCTCCAGGGCTTTAATCAATATTGTCATTAGACTCCTTCCTCTTTCTCTCTTTCTCTTTCTCCACCTCCATCTCTTTCTCCATCTCCTGAGATGGTCTCGGTCACCACATACTTTCCACTTTCTGTTTCTGAACAAGACCCTCCCTTACTACAAACCAAATTCACTGTCAGAGATGGCCCATCCACTCACTGCCTAGATCAAGGACCATATGAAAAAAAAGTGTGTTACCAAGTAAGGAAAGATTCCCAAAACGTGTTTGCAGAAGATGTTTATATCAAGCTGAGCAAGCCACACCAGTACTGTTTGACTTTACCACTTCAATAATGTTATAGTACAGGTTTTCTGGATAAGTGAACGTCTGTTCAGGGTGTTGGAAATGCGTAAGAACTTCAGAAATTCAATTAGGAAGCACGACCGCTGCCAACCACAGCCACCAACTCCAGTGCTGGAACACTGACCTCCTTCAGGTCAGGAAATAACTGGCAGCATACCATCCTTTCTGCAAACCTGTATGACAGAATTCAGAGTAGTTTGGTAGTGTTTCACTAAATACTTGTTGACTGCAAGGAAACTGACTAAAGAAACAGTGTTTCAATCCTGGACTCTGGAACTGAATTCTTATAATTGGGTGTCCCATACAATGTCAACGAGAAAGACTTGAAAAAGAGTATGATAACACAGAAAGACAGTTCTATCACCTCTCTTCCATTCACCTGAGACAGCAGTTTCTGGCATATGGAACATCATTCCATATATGAGTATTGGCCAACATGCTTTTCATTTTTCACTAAAAGGGAAGCCAATGACCACAACACTGAGAATTTTGGAATGGACCAATCAGCAGCCATGAGGAAGGATAAAGACAAAATGCAAACCCTGTCAGATCAGCCCAATTATCAGCAAACACTAGAGTGTAGGCAGGCTGCTAAGAACATATAGTTTCCTCCTGGTTACACTAGCATCCTTCTGATGTAGCCAGACCAGTTTATCTTCATTTAAAAACTGGGATTTGGGTCAAGCAACTTTGAGCTGAAAGGGTTATATCCTCACCATTTCCTTAGCCACTTGGCTGTGACTTTTGAGAACTCCTGTCTCATCTCTGAAAGATTTACCGCAGGACTTATCTGCCTAGTCCAAACTACAATCCTGTTACTGGGTTTGCACCACTGGACTGGTCATTGTAGATAAAAGAGTATCTCTGCACAGACCTATGGCCGGAAAGTTTTCAGCAGTTTAACCGCAACAGAGTTTGAAAAAACAGTAAAAAGATCTCTGATGATAGGATAAAGGATACACTGAACAGTGATCACTGTGCTTTTCTAAGATCTGCTGTACATAATTTTATACATATTGTGAGGTTCTACACAGAACAGAAATTGAGTGAGTTTTACTAGGGAAAAAACAAACAAACAAACAAACAAACCCAAAAAAAAAACCCACACCAGAAAATATAACCAGAACCCATACTGCTATGCAATCAATTGGACAAGCAGTCCAATGTGTTCAGGACAGGGAGACATTCAAGAGAATACCTCTCTATCCATGTTTAACTAAAGCTGTGTTTGCCTGAGAAAGACTACCACTTTGTGTTCATTTTCAAGTCAACATTTTCAACATGACTGTTCATGTGTACCTTTTCCTGACAGTTTTGTAAGGCAAACTTTGGATCTGAACTCCAGCCACACCAGTTATACCCCACCACCCTCAGTCACTCATGCTTAGACTCCAGAACCAAGCACATTAGAGATGGTACTGATGATTACACCTGTTCAGCATTGGAGAGCAAACTATCTTTCCCTGTTACACTTTTGGGTAGCCTTTCAGTAACAACATGATATCCATGAAAACTAGCAAGAATAAGTGGGTTAACGATGGACCGGATGCAATTTGCTTATCTTGGCCACATCTCAAAGCTGTGATGGACACCTGTCCCTGCTGATGCAGGCATTGCTGCCAGCACTCCTGCACCAGCCAAAAGCTCCGAACATATGACTCTGCTCTGGGGGGAAAAAAAAAAAAAAAAAAAAAGGCACACTTTGCATCAGCAACTCTGCTTCCTTCATTAATTATGCCACAGCCTCTTTCAGTACAACAAGTATTGCTCATCCGTCTTTAGTTCACTTGTCTCTGTATTGCTAAAAGAAAGCAACTTGGATTCTTTACCTTCCAGTGAATCACAGTTACCCCACTCTCACTGGGGGAACAGGCATCATGAAGAATCTTAAGGTGAAAGATGGGATTTTTTTAGCTGTGATAAAGTCCAAGCAGGAAATTAGGGAAGTTTTCCTTCTAGTTTGCAGGGTCTGCAGACACAGTCACCAACTTCTTATTTTCAAACCGAGCACATGATGTGATATAAAAAGCATGAAGGTACTGAGACAATTACCATGCAACTCTAAAGATAAAATTTTTACAGTCACTTTCCAGAGAAGAACAGTGTTGTTGTGCTCTTTGTACCCTTTAAACATTTAATAGTAATCCTATTTTATGCATATTAATTTTAAGTCACTCATAACGAGATTTGTCAAGGTATTGATTTCAATGGGAGCTAAGGGCTAAATATCTTTATATGGAGCCACAGCCTTCATCCTATTAAATCTCTACATTTATTGTCTGCTCACAAATCATTATAAAGCAGGCATTATTCAAGAAAGAACTCAATAGCAAGAGAAAAGCCCAATTAACAAGGAATTCAATGCAATTATGGAAGTTCGGAAGTTGCCTGGGGTTGTGTTTGCCTGCAAATCACTGGGGAAAGATGAAAAGGGAAGAGTTTGTTTCATCCCCACTTCCAAAACACTGTTTTCACTTCAGCTCTACATTATTAATTTTTAAATCCTAAACTATTACAACTTCTCCAAAGTCACAGGTTAGAAACAAACATACCATTAATGGAGTTTTGGGGGTATCTTTGTTTGCAACACTATCATCAGTGCTGGGGTTAGCCCCGTCAATAGCTAAAAGCAACACACTGGGGTTCTTGTCCATAGCTCTTGGACATTTGTAGATAATTGAACTGCCTTTTTGGACCCTCCCTAAAATTGTAGAAATTAAAATCAGGTCAGCTCACACAATGCTGGAATATACATTATAATGCTTAAACTCCTTCCCTTCAATTCCACACCCATTTATGTGAATAAAAGGAAAATAAATAAGGACTGAGGGCTGGACCAGCAGAAATGGACACTGCCTAATTAAAGTAAGGATTTTTTAAAGTACTAAAACTGTTTCATTCTTATAGAGTCAAGCGTTTCCATAAAAATTGGCACTATAAATCCTCCAGCTAACAATGTAAAATCAACAGATAAAAGATCTATCAGTCTATACGCCTGCAGAAGGGGCAGTGAAAAAGTCCGGGAGACAGGGAGAATCACAGTTGAATAGCTTTGCGATAGCATCAAGGCATTTCAGGACAGAATATATTTCACTGCACAGTGCTTTTATGGAATTTTAAAGTATAATATTGTGATAAGCTTCATACACCTTCTTATGCCAACAAAATACTAGGCTGGTTACAAACACCACGAATGTGTCCAGTGAACTTTGAGAGCTGCAAATTCCTGCCTTCCAATGTGCAACAGTTTTCACTCCCGTGTTAGCTACCCACAGCTCTCCAGCTTGGAATCAGGTTTCTGTTCTCAAGGTGGATTCAGATATATCATGATACATCACTCTTGGTGGGGGGGGTCAGGGAGTGAGGTGGAGGTGTTTATTTTCTCTGTTTTTATCCCTAACACTTTCCTAGAAAGCAACCAGTTGAGCCAAACAAGGGTTTCCAGGGCGACCCCAGTGCTCCTAGGACACTGATGGCTCTCCTGAGCATGCAGTGACACGATGCAGAGATACTGATTTCTCCCACTCAGCTCTCCTGGGAAGGATAGCTACCTGTACAGACACTGCCAAGACCGAAGGGAGAACCACAGTTGGAGATGGACCTCAGACTGGCTGCCCTAATTAATGCTCCTGTGAACTAGAAACATGGATGAATGAAGAGGAGGGTGCTTAGTCCTTGCAACGACTGGGGTAAGGCTGGAGCTGAACACTACCAACAGCGAGAAGAGACCCCGGCTAGGTGGCCGTGGTGATAGCTCTCACTGTGGCTGCACCTGAGTGCCTAGAAGAGAGCACCACCACCCCAAAACTGAAGTCCTATCAGAATAGATTCATTTTGCTCAGTGGGCAAATCCCCGGTAGTCTTATTTACACTGTTTACAAGAGATGTAATGCAATAAAACACACTCCTACCCCCCGCAACTGGATGACAGTATGTTTGTTAAATAAGACTGGTTCTGACTCCACTACGCAGCGAAAACAAAATGAAAGTTGTATTACATGGAAAAGACAGTATAAAGCAATCTAAAAAAAGTGTTAACTCAAAATACTTTGCATATTTCAGAAACAAAGTTATATATTTCAGGAGGAAAAGGCTACTAAACATTGGAGGTGGTGAGTAGTAAATGGATACATAAATAGCCAAGAGTAAACTTCAATGTTTAAAAAATTTCCCCTTTTTTATAACACGTATTTCTAGCTGAACAGAGTCATCACAGAATCATAGAATG
>NW_010251974.1:54088-56314 GCF_000690775.1 Eurypyga helias | reverse complement strand
ACCCCCCGCCGCCTTGCTCCTCTGCCCTCGGGGCCTGCGGGGCTTTACCGGGGCCTCCCCGCAGAAGGCCGCGCGCGGGTTTGCCACCTCAGGCGGAGCTTTGTGGCCGAGCTGGCCAGACCCACAGCTCAGGCCACCGACCCCGCACCTCCCTGAAGAGCCCCACCACACAGTGAGGCCCCAAACCAGCTCAGGCAGAGCCCAGGAGCAGCACCTTTTGCCCTCAGGAAAAAAAAAAAGCAAAGTTAATAGCGTATTTGCCCACCCCTCTCTCACACCGCTTCGCTCACCTCACGTTTTCCTGCACAGTGCTACTGCAGCAAGCCCAAACCTCCTGAATGCCTTCAGACAAGCCCTGGTTTCTGTCCCCGCAGCACAGCTGTGTGCCAGGGGTATGGGGGAGGAAGGGCAGGCCCCCTCGCTGCTCCAGGTGAGGCCAGTAACAATCTCAGAAGGGCTCCTCTCCCCAGCTTGTGCTCAGGGGTTTAGGATTGCAACACAGGCCTTGCCACCATCCCTATGGCTTGCCATGAACTGGCATCGAGGGTGGTGGCATTTAAATGCCCGCAGACCCTTACCCTGACTGACAAACTCCTTTTCTAGGCATTATTTTTTCCTACAGAATCCCAGAAATCCAAGTGCTCCTGGAGTAACTCCCTCTATGTAGTCAGTGGCTTAAGTACTGGGAGGTGCAGAATAGAGCTTCATATACCAGGCGCTGTCTAATGAAGAGCATATTAAATAAAAAAAAAAAGACTATCAGTTCCCCATATGCCATCTGTTCAGGGCTTTGCTTATTCCACAGGAGATCACAGAATTGTGTTGTAAAAACTCTGGGATTCTCTTATCAAGACAGTTTAAGAGTTCCATTGCATCTGCTGCATGCAGGGCTTTAAGGGTTAAATTAATCTGGTATACATTTTAAGTAACAGCAAGTTAGCACCTTACTGTGCTATTGATCCTATTTTCTTCAAGGAAGTTCCATAAATGGTATTTTTTTAAGCACTGTGGGAGTCATTTATTACTCCTGTAATGCAAATCAAGCAGTTACGATCACCACAAACTGATCTTGCTCTTTAGAGATTAAAGCCCCAGGGACAGAATTATCTTCTGATGAATTCGACCAAATGGATTTTCAAGACTTTGATGATCTTGCTTGTGGGTGTATGTGTGTGTCATTTTCCTCTGGCAGAATTTGCATTAAGACAAATGAGGAATAAAAAAGTAAAGCAAGATTGTGGATACAATTGTGTCAGTATAAACATACTTTGTAATTAGATAGCTATTAAGACAGAGTAGGGGAAGAACTAAACCAGTATAAATCACTTTTATGCTAACCTGACTGCAT
This sequence comes from Eurypyga helias, assembly GCF_000690775.1. Taxonomy (NCBI): domain Eukaryota; kingdom Metazoa; phylum Chordata; class Aves; order Eurypygiformes; family Eurypygidae; genus Eurypyga; species Eurypyga helias. Next base: position 54,966 of record NW_010251974.1, on the reverse strand, counting down.
CCATCAAGGACTTCATAGCAGCATAGCTCTTTTCTAAAAAAATCATACCCGTTACCAACATTATTATCTTCCCGTAAAATGAAAATGCAGACTAGGCCTTAGATGCCAATTAAACGGCAGTTGACAGAGATGTTATTGTCTAAATAGAACAAATGTAACAGAACAAAGAGCAAAATAAATAATGAAATAAGAAATAGTAGAAACGTGTATCCGTGATAATGTCATATTGTCCAATGAGCCAATGAGAAGGTTTGAGGGGAAATTATATAAATCATTTAAGTGATTTCTTTGCTGAGAGAATGCTAGTAGTTTGGAGAGGATCTATTAAATCTAAATGTGCTGAAATCAATTCTTACAGTCTTTTGTGGGTATATATATCTCCCTTTGTGAGTTACTGTGTTTGAAACAGAAAACAGACCCGTAGAGGCCAGATTCATCACTTGCCCCCTGACCACGTTTACTTCAGTCACATACAGCTATTCCAAAAAATTAATGTAATTCCTTTGGCTTTAGAACATGTGGCTATCCAGAGTAGTGATCTCTGGAAAGAAATCTGTGATGGACTGAATTACTAGGACCAAATCTATTGCTGATACTTTATATGAAAGAGCTTATTGTCATTGCCAAACCCTTTCCTAGGTTGCAAAGTACTTACAGAAGTAGGACTCTGTATCCAGTGTTGATTAATTTATGATTCCTTGATAATTTCTTACTGTGTTCACCTTCAGGTTTCCTCACAAAATCTGGTTGCATTCTCTGTCATGCTTTCTTTTTTTATCTTTTTCCTTTCTTTCTGGTGGAACCCCTGGACTACTTCACAGCAAAGGGGGAGAAAAGGGAGAGAAGAAGGGAGGAGAGAAAGGAAAGAGCATTAAAAC
>NW_010251974.1:38061-54066 GCF_000690775.1 Eurypyga helias | reverse complement strand
AAAGAGTGTCACTAAGATTTATAGGTCATATATCACCACAGAAAGGCTGTAGGTGGTAAGGAGCATGCTGTGGCAGTAATTTATAGTACCTTTCTATGACAGACTCCTAGACTGAAGATGAAAAAGGTGCTATTAAAACAAAAGCAGGCTATCTGGAATGTTGTTGTAAACAGGAGTCCTCTTATCACAGCTGCTACAACAGTTAGCTGAACATTTGCTGGGAAATTAGCAGAGCTGTAATGTTTTCCAGGTTCGGTCTGGGACCCTTTGGTCAGAATTCATCTGATCGTTCACACCACTTTACTGGTATGACTCAAATGATAAAGATAGAGCAGAATAAAGATGGTTTTGCTGCTGTGCAGGAATAAAAATAGACTGGTGTAAACTACCTGTTAGTCTTCCATAGCAGGAGGGTAAAGGTTTAATGTAGTTAAAAGCAAACCCAAACATCCTGTGCCAATGCACGTTTTAAGGCTTGAGCTCTGAATTTGACTGGAACATACAGGTTGTAAAATGCCAATGGGCTTTCCCAGGATTGTGATGTTAAATTCAGTTTCCATGTTTCTAAAACCTTGCTGTGTTGTCAAGGAGCTGTCTCTAGTACAAGGCTGAGCAGTTGTTTCTTGACACATACTGTAAGACGGTACAGTCTGTACAGACTGTAAGAAGTACAGTTCTTCAGAACAGTGAAGCATGAAACGAAGACTCTTTCTTTCCATGCTTTTCTTACAGGCTGACTTACTCAGGCCTGAAGTAGGGCACCCTGGAAGTGTTAGGTGTCCTGAACTCCCTAGGAAGAAGTGGTGGCTTTCCGAGATCACCTAGCATTCGAGTCACAGAGTAGGCGTTAAACCCCAGGTCTCCCAAAGCTCAGTCTGTGATGCAGAGCTCTCTTATCTGTTGATTAAGATATGTGTACGTCCTTGCATCTTTTTGAACAATGTTTGAAACATACATGCAATATCCCTAGGTAAATTTGGAGCCTGGCACTGTCAGATTTATTCCTAAAGCAGCGCTTGGGCTTGTTAGCAGGCAAGCAGAGGATTTCATTTTCAGGGAGTGTCAATCCAACACCTTTCTACCAGCATCATGTTCCCTTTAATGAAAATACAAAGCTCTGACAAACTCTTAACAAGGGAAGCACTTGCAGGCAGCTCTACTATTAAGTGAAAACTGTTTGCATGTCCCTACTGTTAATTATTATTATTCCGTGCATGGAACACATTTACAGTAGTGCTCTGTACTCTGCAACAGTCTGCAATTAAATTCCAAGAGTGTTACTACTGTGAAGAAGACAAACTAAATGCATACGCCTCCAATATTTGCACTGTTCCCTTAATGTCCCACCAAAAAGTGACTCTCTGAGCTGTTCAAATACTGCTGTCTTCAAAGCACATTAGCATCTCAAAGCCAGGTTTATGTCTCTGAAATCAATTCCAATTTCAGTAACACTGGTGGAACACCAAAGTAAATTTTCAGCCAGAGCCTGTAGACAATGTGCCTAAAGTTAGGACTGTCCCACAGATTCCGTATGCTGTCCTCTGTTTTGGCTAAATCAGTTTGCAGGTTTGGGGTGTAAGTATGTGAATTAATTTTTCGTGATAAAAGAAGTGTGCTAAGAAAATGTCTGTAGATTTTTACAGTGCAGTCACAGCCATCCTCTCAACTTGCAAGTTTTTGGAAATAGTGCAAGTAACATCTACACATTTGAATGTGAAGTCCACATCTCTAAAACACAAAAGAAAACCTCTCAACTGGAGGAGACTCAAAAATATTAGCTATAAACTAGAATGTAAAGCACATTTGGAAATGCAGCACTACTGTGCTTCTTTCTCCTTCCTGTGGCATTTCATTTTCTAACAGCCAGAGCTGAGGCACAGCAGATGCCAGCTAGTCCTGAGTTCCCTGCACAGACTTCTGCTCCATGGCTGAGGCCTGCTGTGTGCCAAATTAAAACACAGCATTCTCAAAATTAAACCTTGACGACTGTGAATGGGAGTCTGTTTTGGTCTTTGCTCCTCTGGATATCCACACTTAGATGTGATTTTGATCAGACCTTTCTTGGTAATCTGTGTTTCCCTCTTATTTCCAAAACACATATTTGAAAAGCCCTCCCTGAATTCCTCTGAAGAAGGATTAGGAAGACTGATAAGGCACAGCATCTAACATAATGGAATCCACAGATCGATTAGGAATCAAAGAAATTAAATTGTCAGTAACCTCAAAATCTTATTTCTTTTTCCTCCTTCCTATGGCCCCAAAGAATTCTGTATTGGTCAGAATAACTCATTGCAGCTATTATTTTTCTTCCTTAAGTAATCTTTCTTATAGTAATACACAGAGTGAATATTTAAAAATATGATTTTATCCAAGAGTAATTTTAAGGTGAGAAAAAATGATCTTTTTTCCCCCTGTCTGTGTTACAGAAGGACACAAACTATGTCTGCCAGAGTGAATTTATGTAAGTGATGTAAGCAAATCTGGACTCGGGAACAGGCTTAGAGCCATGCTCCACTGTGACAGTGTTGTGTGCCCTTCATCATCCTGATCCTGGTGATGTTAACTCCCAGAGACTTAGTGCCCTTTTGCTTCCTGTAGTCCACTAATGGACCACATTAGCAATAGCAGATCCCACCTCTTCCCCATTGATCAAATGCAGTTCCCAACCTGCCTGTGTGCCACATGGTGGATCCCAGTAGGGTTCATCTACCCAGTAAATCATCTTCCCTCATGATAAGAGATCATGCAATTAATTCTTAAATCCTTTTGACTCCCCTCTGTGACATATACATAAGGTTGATCAGTATCTCGTCTTAACAGCATACCGTAGACATGTGGCAACTCTCACAGAAGTGTCTGATGGATGAAAAAAGTCGCTCTGAAAATATGATCCCAGGCAGTTCCAAATTTATTTTCTTGCCAGGCTGTTCCGTTTCTATTAGCTGAGCTGATACGATTTAAAAAGATAATAAAGGCTTTTGAAACTGCTACTCTTGCAAGATCTGTGATCTCTAGCTTCCCCCCCAACTTCACCCTAAGTCATCTGTACTGTAATGTAACTATAATCAGCATTACTCCCCTATACACATACACCTCATTTGTGTCTTGGTTGGCCTTACTAATGCTAAAAACTATCAGAGCTTTGTCTGTACTTAGATTTTAAACTAGGACATATATTTTGATTTAAACACATACCTGTTTAAGGACAGTGTTTTGGAAGGGCTGGTATTTTCAATAAACGTTCACTATGAAAAGGAGGGGCTGTACATTGTTTCCCTAGAGTAGCACAGCAGTAAGATGGGGGGGCTGTATGCTTCTTTTAATTGCCCCCACACAAATCAGCAAAGCTGTCTGAGCAGGTTGACTCTCCACTGATACCTCTAAGTCATAATATCACTGAAACTCTACCCATTTGCCTTTATATGACACAGAAGGAGCAGGAAGCTATACAGTCGCTTCTGACACATAAGCAACTTCCGTTACTTCTGTATTTAGGGATAAAAGGATAACCAGTGATCTAACTATGCAGCCCCCAAAAAGCCTTCATCTCAGTGTCTGATAAATAGGTTGTTTTGTTGGAAACACACACCTCTACAGCTGGCTGATGAGCCTGCTGGCCTGTTTCACTACAGTTCCTGAGTGCTACCCGTACTGAGGTTTGTATTTCCTGGTGGGTAATCCTCATCCAAAATACAGAGGAGTCTGAGGAACTGCTTGAAGAGCAGTGATCTGAACAGAGATCCTTTAAATGCTGGCATGTGAAATTGGCTTTTTAGCTTTTTAGAAGAAAAATCTAGCTAGTACCGTGCTCCTTGCCACTCAGCCAAACAGGCAACTCAGAAGCATCCCAAGGCAGTTCTCCGGTGCTGTGCGAATAAATGGGAACTCAGGAGGCTTGACAAGAGAAACCGAAAGGGAGGAACTCAAGGGGGATGGATGGATGGATGGATGGGTGAATGGATGGATGGATGGATACCTCAGGGGATCCAATTGACAGCAGAAGCACCACATTTCTTAGGACAGTGAATATATATTCCAGACTCACATGGGGGCAGCAAACCTTCGCAAGCATTAGATAAGAGAGGGAGCCTAATCCTGTGCCACTCCACACTGAGACTGAACACAGCCTGAATGCGGCAGCTCCCGGGAGCCTATGCGAAGCAGGGCTGTGAACAGACCGTTACGTATGCAGAAGCAGCCAGATGATGTGTTTATTAACATGCATGTTGGCACCAACTGAAGCGTTACGGTGTGAATATCATTCTGTAATTCCTAATTGTAATAACTAAAAGAGAAGAAACCTTGGAAGCCAACTCTCACCTCTGCTGTTTTTATTCCTTTATATGCATAATGCTATGGAGATTTGGTCATTTTGGTTTTTAAACAAGCATTAAGTGAAAAGCCGTGAATAAAAAGTGAGAGAATAATAGAACTATTGCCGTAATAAAAAATGTTTAAAAAGGAGGAAAGCTCATAGAATAGGTGAGAAAGCATTTTTTTTAAGACAAGAGGGAACATAGGTATCTTTTGGGGGAATATCTGTCGAGTTGCTCTTCAGAGTGAGTTAGTGGTATGAGTCTGTCACTGCTTGTTGAAAAAGAAACTTGTTAAATCTTCTTTTAACAGCGTATTTGCTTTTCTATTACATTATCTGCCCACATTCACCCACACAAACTGACTAAAAGCTTCCTGAAGTTTTTTTTCCTTTTTTTCCCCCCTCCTTTTGTTCCCTGCTCAGCTGCAGTGTGACACATTTAACTTACCCTGATTTCCAAACTGCCATAGGTAATAAGAAGCTAGGCCTTTGCCACTAACGTGCAATCTTCAGCAACCCTAGAGAATACATGGGGGGGGGAATACTCACAAAGTTTGCAAGTGGCCAGGAAGAGAGAAGCTGAGAGCACACATTCTCTACCACTGGAATATTTTTTCATTATAGATCTTTCATAGAAAAGGAAGATGCTGAATTGTAAGTGTAGCTCCTGCCAACAATTGCTTCTATCAGACAAATGTGCTTCAGCACAGGAGGATTAAAATCTACAATTATTGTTGAGCTAAAGTAATTGCTTCGTTAACTTAGAAAATAAAGGATCATATTTGAAGGTTTACCATGAACGAAAGAATCACCACTTACTAGAGGGGTTTCTCTCTAATCCTCCCTTGTGTTGGTTGGAGATTTTAATGTGAATATCTTACTTGTCAAAAGGTTTATTTTGCATGGTCTGGTATTTTCTAATGAAATGAAGAAAAACATCATAAACCAGCACCAAAAAGCCCCCAAGCCAGGACTTGTGCTGGCCCCCAGTCCCTGATTCTGTTTTCACCTCCATCATTTAGGTTCTTTGAACGCAGGAGGGATATTTTCTCTCTGTATGTCTCTTCTCCCCCTCATCTGCCCAGTCTCTGAATATTATGAATGTGTGAGAAGCTTCCCCACACTGTATAACACCTGATATATTAGCTATTGGGTCTTTGAGCATTCTTGTAAAATAACATTTTCTGTTGAGACCTTGCTACAGTTTGAAAGTAAGACTGCTCAGATCGTTAAAATAAGGCATTACAGCACTAGTGAGACTTGAGGTTTTGTGGTAGTAAGCTAGTAGGAGACTTGACTATGCGCATGAGATCTCCTAATCGCTTTCCCAGATTCTGGGGTGGAGTGAAATGGTATATTCATATTCAGGCACTCTCACAAGCTTTACATTTGTCTTTCAATAAAGGCTGAGTTTCAGAGCCTTCACAACATGCAATTACAGAAAAGCAGAACTGAAAGGAATCTCTTGAGTTCATGTGTTCAAAGGCAGCATCAGCAAGGCTTAACACTCCTCACATGTTTTTCTAATCTCTCCTTAAAAATCTCCAGTGGGATAGAGATCCAACAGGTTAAGCATTACTTCCTAGATACTGTATTATGCTTTCTACCTACTCTAGTCATTACAACATGATTCCTGAAGTTTTTTATTTTTGCAAGTTGTAGCGCCTTCTCTAATTAATATTTCACTGTTGACTTCTCAGTCACAGAAGAAGGCTGAGTCAGCCTTGTGACTTCTGTAATAACTAGGATAGTGAGTCATGCCCTTATTTGCTTTGTTAATTATATTTTTCTGCACAAAGCTAGAGCTTTAATAGACGGGAAGAGGCCTCAACTGAAAGTTATCTATAGCCTGGTTATCTGGGTAACAATGCATGAAGCTGAAAAAGTAGGTTTAAAAGCTCTGCCATAGAGAAGGAAATGGTACCTATGATGCCTGGAGCAGATTGGTCTGTGAGGTGTGATAGATGGGAGCTGAACTACTAGCCTTTTAACCAAGGCAGTACTTTCATGGCTTCCTAAGCAAACCGTGCCTCTGTTTGCATGCACGACAGCTGTTTTGCACTCCTCAGTAGTTTATACACTAGGGGTGGTAAGAATGGTGGTTCTTGGATTTGCTTCTGGGATAACACAATAGTTGGATTGCAGGACCTTTCCTTAGTGGTCTACCTAATAGTTGCATATAGCTGCAGTCTGATACGGGCAATGTGCTGATGTGCAAGTAGTGTCTAGGTGTGAACCGTCAACAGAGAAATTACTAATGTCTAAGGATATGTTTCAAAAGCCTGAAGTCGGTAGGATGACGTTGAAAAGTAAACTTTTATCTACCTATCTACATCAAGGAGAAGGAAGACAAAGGTCCCTGAACAGAAACAGCCCTTGGGCTGCAGAGACAAGCAGGCTGAAGAATGTGGCAGCAGCAGCCGCCCAGTTCATGCTTTGAACAACTTGCAGTTCTGAGATGAAAAGCTTTAATATATAGGTGTGCTCAGTCATCTACCCACCTACAGTTTGGCTCAACTGCTCCAACAATGACTTAATCGTTGATGGTGTGGAACTCACGCTGACTTTACATGGAACAAGTATTTGAATCTAGCTGCTGGGTTTTGTGCCCAGACACATCTTTTAATCCTATTCAAAATCTTAAATTGCTGAGCAGAAGTCACCTCAAAGATGTGCCCCGTAGATCTATGTGTCTACATTAAAAATAACAAATACTCTGTTTTAAAATTGGGGATGTATAATACTTCACGGCTTGGTCAGCTCTCTGATTACACAAGGTGCTTCTTTCTAACCCCTGTAAGCCCCACACCATCCTTATCTCATGCTTTTCAGCTCCTTCCATTTCTTCTTCCTTATGTGTTCTTTGTGCCCTCCCTTTTCATCTCCTGCTTGTCAACATACACCACTCTTCTCCCAGCTGCTGAAATAATACCAGTAAATCCCAAATGCTGCAGTGCTGTGGCTAATCCTGCTCGATATAGCAGAAGCTCCATGGGGGCAGAGCAAGAAATGCTTTCCCAGTTAATGTGAGGAGTTAATTGTTTGCCTCTGCTCTCCTTTCTTCTCTCATTTTTTATGGTGTTAGTTCCTCTCCAGCCCATTTCTCCTTAAGAAGTATGTCTTTATCACACTCATTTTCTTCCGTGTGGGCTTTAACAAGTAAGTCTTCATCGTGTTGTTGTTGCTTCCTCTTAGATAACAAAGTGCAAGTCCCTAGTCATTGTAATTATTAGTATATTCCTGGAGAAAATTGCAACAGTCTGTATTAAAGGGCTCCCTGCAGAAATTTACACCGTAGGTAACCAATTTCTCTTTAAATAAAAGGCACTTGAAACAGTCGGGGGCTTAAAATAGGGAAGGGAGAGGGAACAAACAGGATTTTGAGGAACAGCAGGATGATTTGCAGTGGTCAGGAACAGATAGTCATGCTGAATTATTTGGATAATTACTCTTCATTAGGAAATGGGAGCAAATTACAATATCGTGCCAAGGTTGTATAATGTGCTGGATGGAGAGTTTGAACCCTTTTTTTTTTCTTCTGGGTGTTACTGAGTTTAACATAATACTAGTCTTGGGTGTGAATGTTCTGCCAGCAGGTTACAGAAAGGTGGTTTATAATCTACTCCCACTACTACTGCCATTTTGTATGGTTATAGCAGCTAGAGTAAACATCTCCGGTTTTGCTAGCCTTCATTTATGAGGTTGTCTAGGAATAGAGAACCTTCAAGGATAATGGTCATGACTGGTTAGGCCCTGACCTTTTTCCAACCCATGACAGACAAGAAGCCCAGGTGTGCAATAGATATGCCTCTGGATTTTGAGGGGGAAGGATTTAACGGGCAACTTGTGTAACTGGCTGTTACTGTGCATACTGGTCCCTCTACCCATCTCGATGCATTTCTGATGCCCTGGTGGCATCGGCAGTAGTGTGCTGTCAGCCCTCGTGTCACCAAGAAGTGCGGACTGCTGTGTATTCTGCGCAGGGGCTGTTACTTTGCTGGTTTGCATCACAGTCTGGCCAGTACCCTAGCTAAGGAAGGCTAGAGTGAAGTGTGTTAAAGTGCAAGAAGCTACTTAGACAGTTGTAGGGGAAGAAACTTGGTAATGAGCTTCTGACTTCCTAGCTCTTAAGTACTGATCATGAACATGGAGTTTATACGAGCCTATGCAAAATTCTTGTCTTAAACTGTTTGTTATATGTGAATGCTTTTGTGGGACTGACAGTGGCCAGGGGAGAAGCTACCTGGTTTCGTAGTTGAGAGTCATAGAATCATGAAATGGTTTGGGTTGGTGGGGGACCTTAAAGCCCATCCAGTGCCACCCCCTGCCATGGGCAAGGACACCTTCCACTAGACCAGGTTGCTCCAAGCCTCATCCAGCCTGGCCTTGGACACTTCCAGGGATGGGGCATCCGCAGCTTCTCTGGGCAACCTGTCCCAGTGCTTCACCACCAGGATTACAACAGGGAGATCTTTTCCAAGATGCAGGTAACCAGATGTGGTTTAATGTCAACCAGTTTGTTGCTATCTCTCAGTATCATGCAATAGCTCCTCTGTTTAACAAGCCCTGTTGTTTAAACCTGACTTGTAGCATCTCCTCTGGTTCGTGGGCCAGAGCAGATTCAGTGGCCGTGTGCTGGTCGGTTACCAGAGGTGAGATGGTGAGAAGCAGAGAAAACCTTGTTGCAGTCTGTAAAAGCGCTGTTTGCAAAGGGAGTTGAGTTCAACGTGTTCTGCAGTGGTGGTTGCTTTCCTGCCCATAGCCCTTACTAAGAAGTTGCTAGGCAACACAAAGCAAAAGCACTTGGCATATTCCATTTAGTAAATCTACGATCTTAAGATAAGCCTTACAGAATTGGTCCTAATCGTTGCTTTCTGTACAGCTGGGTGTGCTGTAGTGAGAAACTGAGAATCATTGTGGCAAAGGATAGAAGTCAAGACAAAATTGAACCTTTCTGCTAGGTATTGTCTTGTCGTTCTGCCGCCTTTGCTGCTTCATGGCAGCAGCAGGAACATGTTCATCTCCAACCAAATGATGCAGATAAGGGAAGTAGAAGGCAGCTCTAATGAAGAAAAATTTCTTTACAGGATTCATTTGAACTCAATTATGACAACTTCGTTTTCATTGGTGAAATTATTATTGTTCACTGTTATGGTAGCTGTAAGACAGGTACTTAGATTAGGCTTTTTGCTAGTTAATGGGTTTAATGAAACACGTTGTTCTGTTGATACAGAAATTGAAGGCAATAACACAAGCTTTTGGGTTAATTTTCTACCTAAAGCAGACCCAGATTCTGTGAGAGAGCTTCAGGACAGTGGGGCAGCCAAAAGCAAATAACTAACTTTTCCACCGCAAGATTCAGGTCAAGAGTGTCCCAACTCACATTAGCATTTAAGTAAACATTCAAAGTGGGTTGTGAGTACCTTGTTATAAACAACAAATAAGCAGCTCTAAAGTTTGGGTGCAGGTTTTCTTTGATTATGAAAACAAAAACCCCCTAAAGAGTAATTGTTTTTTTTAACTTTACTTATTTAAGGGCATAGACAGGACCCAGTTTTGAGTACGGATATATGGCCAGATAGAAGCAGTTATAGGCAAAATAGAGGAAAGATGGGAAATTGGCTCTTAACCCAGCACTGGTGAGAATTTCAGAGCTGGGGGCATAAGGAACTACACAGTGCCCAAGTGTGAGTCACCTGGTGATATGCTGAAGCTAATTTCCAGTATGAATAATGGCTAAAATCAGAACTCCCCTTTTGTGAACATGCTTCCTGAATTGCTTGGAACAACCTAGAGAAATCTCTGATTGCCATGCTTTAGCTTTTATTCTCATCCATCTGAACAAACCCTTGTTAAAGTCCAGTGTCTGTTCTCTCGTCTCAATGGAACTGGAAGGAAATTAATGTCTATCTTCTGCTTAAAACCATCTGTACTATGTAAATAACTAACTCCTTAGATGATGACATTCCCTTTGTCTAACAACTTGCAAACAAGATTACAGCGATAGGAAAAGAGTAGCATGTACTGTGGGTTGCTAAAGAATCCTTGTGAGCTGCACAGAGGATCTGTAATTAACTGTATCAAACTAGAAAAATCAAGGAAAAGTTCAATTTTCCAGATTTCATTATCAGGTGAAAAGAAGGGAGTAGAGGACAAAAGCCAGCAGGTTAGAAGCTAATTAGGAGCAGTGCTAAGGGATTGCTGTTTGACTCTGACGCTTACGGGGTAGTTTAAAGCTTTTTATTGCCACTATAAAAGTTTGTGTGCTGGCAAGTGTTCTGACAAAGGAAAACAAATCCCTGGGTAACTGTGAGCCAGGTTGCTGTCATCTGTGGGAGTTCCTGACTGCAGGGATTCTAAATCTGCCCAGCAACCCTTGTTAAGTTCTGTATTTCATTTATTCTTTCAAGGGAAGATTTTTGGGGGAGGGATTGGTCAGGGTTGTGCTTCTCTAGCAGAAGTGCTCAGTTTTCTCAGCTGAAGACCTGCACTGTTTGGAACAGTAGATGGTAAGGAGCTCTTAGGATGTAAAAGCCGCATGGACAAGCACTATAAACTGGGAAGCTTGCAACAGATAATAAAAAGAAATGGCCTAAAATTGTTTAGTGACAGCTGTTTTAGTGCAGGTACTTCTGAATCCTTCACCTCTGACTTTCATATCCAGTCTGGTGGAATTTGGTCATTTTAGCTTCTTTAGCCAACCTTTATCTTGACTAGATAATATTCCATATCTTTTAACCCCAGACTCTTAAAATTCTACTCCTGTGCAACAGTGAATGTCAATAAATGACAGATAATGGTTCTATTTTCAGTAATATCAAATCTCTAAATCTTGTCGTCAAATTAAGTGTTGACTTCTTGATTTGATTCTGTCATTGGGAAGGCAATGGATAACTCATTCCGCTTGCAAATTGCAAAGAAGTATTAAAGGAACTGAAATTGATACCTGTATTCAAATGAGGGTTCCTCCAGGAAAACAAGATCTTCTGCTTGCAGGGACTACAGTGTAGAGCATATGGCTTAGGCAGTAAGTTCTCTCCCAAATAATAGGGAAGCAAACGAGATTTAAAGGGATGTTTTGAAGTCTGCATTGCCACAGCCTGTCCCTCTCTTGTGAGTGCTGTGTTCTTCTGACAGAGCATTGACTAAACTGCTGTGTTGCCAGAGGGGCTCGATCCCAGCAAGTAAGAAACCGAATTTGTAAAGTGAACTGATTTGCCTTCATTTACAGAAAATTCAAATTTTTATTTTGTAGAGAATGCAGAGGTTTCTTATGGGAAACCAATTCTTCAGGCTGTCATTACTTGACATTTAATGAGAGTGTTATGGCCAGAAGGGCCTATTACAAACCAACTGTTTGAAATCCCCTGCACTGTACATAAAACTTCCTGTTGTCCATCATCCGCAAAGTTGCTCATAGGTTTACTGCAGTCGTGATGATTTTGACCTGTGCGCTATCCAAACCTGCCACTATCCCATTGTTCTGGTGCTTCTGCACTTGTTCATTCTCCACTTAACACCTTAGTGCTTCTGTTGTGGATTTCTACAGGTCTGTACTTTCCAGAACTGATTTCACGGTTCAGCTTCCAACTGGAGCATTTGCACTTTTACAGAGGTTCTCTACAGTATCTCTACTCCCACTTCTCCTAGAATTCCTGCAGCCTTTTTGACCTGTACTTTTTGCGTGGGAGGTATGGTAAGTGCGGAGCTGCGAAAGGGTTAATGAGCCCAGGCAAACTTAACAAGGGATGGGCAATAAATGGCTCCAGCTGTGTATAATTAACTGTAATACTGTGAAGTAAATGACTTTTATTGGCAAGCATGTCATAACTTCATTAAAAGTCATATTTACAGCCCTCTTACATGGAATGAGTACTTGTGTAGTCTGCAATTTAATGAGCACTCATTTTCACCTTGTTCCAATTATCTTCCACCCACCCCTCCCTCTCAGTGTGGGGAGCATGAAGATGAAATACAATGGGAGTGTAATTAAGGCTGGCACAGATTCTTTCAGGAAATGTTTTTCTATTCCAGAACAATAATTTCTATTGCTTACTACTAATAATACCTCAACGTTTAAAATACATAGTTTTCTTTGGTCCCTAAAGCATTATTTAAATAACAGTTATTAAAGAATGACTCTGTGGGAAAGATTTCCCAAGCCCAGAACCCCTGACAGTTGGGCACCTGAGATGCTGTGGCTAATGAGGCATGGTGACCTGAGCAAGGCAGCGTACACAAAAGGAAATTAGTATCACTTAAAAGAGGAAATTTGCAATTTAGCTTAATTTCATCTGTGTGCTGTGGGGACCAGCGTAAAGCCCCCGCAGTAGCCAAAGGAAGGTCCTTCTCTCCTTCAGTGAGAATTGCTCTGCGTAGGCCTGTGCTGCCTCCTGTCATCCTGCTGTTGGCTCGCGTAGACACGCGGTGAAAAGGAGCTGCAGGTTGGGAAGCTCTGTGAGCTCTTGTGCTTGTAGTCGTACCAGGGAGGCAGTTCTTATAGAAAAGTAGCGACCCCGCCAGAAGTCCTGATTAATTTTGTCTTCAAGGATTGCGCTAGACTAGAGATGTGTTTACAGGAGAGTTAGTCACATGTAGACGTTGAAGTCTCCTAGTGTTTAAAAGCAGGTTTGCAACAGGCTGTCTCAATGTGGGACATGACTCAAGTTCTTGTTTGACAATTTACAGTTCACTTTAATTTTAGAATAAATGGGACTATGTGCCAGGCTGTTAGCAAAATTATGTTCCTGTAGGCCAGGTCCTGATTTTTTTGTCTAGATTTTTTTTCCATGGACTCTGCACTAAGTTTAACAAGACTTTTTTTCAGCACCAGCTGTCTTGTCATAGTTCTTGACTGAACTATGTAGTTCAAATCAAACTTAATCGCCCAAGGTAACACTATATGTGCACCCAGTCCAGTGGAGCAAAAGCTTGTGGCCAGCTTTTCTGTGCACTTTACCAACTGCAGTTATTGCCCTACGACTGTAGAGTCTCATTACAGGTTTGGAAGTGGAGAAAAGATGCTGCCTGTTGTAGCAGTTGGGCCATCTTTGGGAAGAAGGGGGATGCACTTGCCTGACAGATGTGCTAACAACTAGTATCTCCTGGGATCTGCTCAAAGGTTCAGACTTGAAAGAAGGGTTATGGGAGATTAATGACTGGGCACTGCGACAGTGACGTGGTGAGAACCACATGATAAATATCTCGTTGCACACTGTAACGGCAGTGCAGTTGTTGTCTGTTATTCTTACCAAATATGCACATTATTACCAAAAAGGGAATTGGAGATGCAAGATCAAGGACCAGATTCTTTGCAGATATAATTCAGCTGAGCAATTGCAATCTATAGTAGCTAAGAATTTGAACCAGATGTTTATGAATGTCCCTTTAGAAACAAAAGGAAACCTCAGTAGTGGCGTTGGCCACTTTACGTCATTCATAACATGGATAATTGTGTGATACAGTAATTGAAGATAGCAATGATTAATTCTTGCAATAGAATTTGTAATCAAAACAATTGATTTTACTGCCAGAAATGTACAAACTTCCCAATGGAAATACTTTCACATAATTATTGTTATTAGTTTAAGCTTGTTGGGGGAGGGAGGAAATGAAATAAATCAATTACTTTGTATTTATCACTAATCTGTTATGATCACTTTAATACAGAGGAGTTCTGACTCAAGGTATGGTTTTTCTAGTTCATGAGCTGCTAGAAAAGTTTACTTTTCTGTAAGGTCTGGAGAAACTGGATAACATGAAAGGCAATTACAGCTACTAAGCTGTATGGAATTTTTCTTTCTAATGCCTCTCTGTTCTTAAATCAAAGATGGATGGGGGTGGTGGCAGCAGCCTGGTCATTTGTTTGTCCATAACTAAGCTTCAGCAATTATTGTATTGTTATGCTGGTTCCTTGAGGCATCCTGAGGAAGCATTGTTTTTGGAAAGCCCTTAAACGCAGAGGCCTGATTTTAGTTATTCAGACAGTGGAAGTTAAATTGTTGAGACTATTGTATGCTGGCCAGCAGTTTTGCAAAACGGGCTCCTACTCCAGGAGTTAAACTTTTTGGACAGTTCAAATTC
Source organism: Eurypyga helias (assembly GCF_000690775.1). Lineage (NCBI taxonomy): Eukaryota > Metazoa > Chordata > Aves > Eurypygiformes > Eurypygidae > Eurypyga > Eurypyga helias. The sequence goes on along the minus strand of NW_010251974.1, from coordinate 39,668 downwards.
ATGCTGATGGAATAGGATGACTGTTAGTGAAAATTAAAGGAAGTCACTCTTGCTGCTCGTATCCTTGGAGCATCTCATGTTCACGCATTGGTTTATCCTGGTACAATATGGTTAGAGACCAAGACAGCACAGAATGTTCCTGCTCACTCACAAGCTTTTCTTCTGCTACCTTGGGAATTGCAAGGAAATGCCTCTAAACACGTGTTGCTTGGATATTGGCAGGTGTGGAAAACTAGCAGTTCACTTGGTTTTGCTAATGCTCTAAAATTTCTATAGCAACCAAGCCATTAAATAGAAACTCTTTTCCCTGCACCTGCCCTCCCCAATAAGTAAGAGTGGGGAAAGTGTCTGGTAGGTCTGCAGCCTAATCGGGGAGATAAACTGTAGCAGTGAAAGCTCTAGCAGCGCATGAGCTCCAGACTGTAGTGAGCAGCAGTTGTGTGCTGCTGGGGCAGGTATTAAGCTGATAAATCATCAGTGAATATTCTGTGAGCAGCTTTTTAAAGAAGTGTCAGGAGCAGGAAGCACACTGGAGGAAGAAAGGAATTTTTCTCTAATGGCCACTGAAGGAGGTATTTATTAGGAGCTGTAATCAGTGCTGGGTAGGCTGTAGCGCAGGAGTGCCTTTGTAGGGCTGCTGTTGTGTTGTGGCAGCTGACATAAAGACCTGAAAAATGATCTGTCTTTCCCTTGCGTAGTGAAGAACAAACTGTGTTTCTGAATTTTGTACTTATGAAGCAAAACCCATTTTTACACAAACTGAAACCAGAGAAGAGTTTTCCCATTGTTACATTCCCTGCAGAAATACGTATGGGGCACTGAGCTGGGGCTCAGGAGGGTCAGTGCTCTGGATGGCTCTCTGGGCCGGTGAGTGTCTGATGCACTGACCACAGATTCTAGATGTGTCAACACTTAACCATTGCTTCAGACCAGAGCACAATTATTTGTGCAGCTAGTTCTTCTGAAATAACCCCCAAAGTAGCAGAGAGCAGCAGTTAGCTGTGACCCATGAAGCGGCTGAATACTGTAGGAGTGAATGCCATGTGTATCTGGACTATCTTACATCCAACCCTTATTTGAAGAGATTAAAAAAGTACTGGCTGTGTCCACAGGGCAGAATTTCCCATTATGCATCTGGTTTGGAGCTAAATGTGTTACTAATATTATTACACACTTAAGACCTGTGTGTATTAGAACATGTACCTGAGGCTAGTGCTGTATTTTTTTCTTTTCCTGAGTGAGTCTTGTTAGTAATCCTTTTAACTACAAGAACATGAAGCTGAAACCAATTGGTTACCGAGTTGGTGCAATGAGCCCTCTATCCACTTGGTAATAAAAGAGCCTGCAAGGTGTTCAGGTTGTTATTGGCCCTGTCAGAGCTGCTTTCCAGAATGTAAATCTATGGCTGGTTTTACGGTGCTGACCATGGAGATTCTGTGGCTAATCAATATTTTGTGGGCAATGAGCCAATGATAAGGCCAAACTGAGTGATGAAAAAAGCAAAAAACACATGAACTTGATGCTCTGAAATTCAGTGGAAAGATTTTGGGTGCTGCAACTGACCTGCAAATATTTCAGACATTTACAGCATTAATGTCTGGGCCATC
>NW_010251974.1:16377-37975 GCF_000690775.1 Eurypyga helias | reverse complement strand
CTGCTGAAACGCATTGGTAAGAACATGGTGACTACCATAAAAGAAAACTCCTTGACCGCTGATACGAGATGCTGTGGCACCAGGTAATTTTAAAACATGACTGGGAATGTTGCAGGCATTGTTATGAGTGTTGCAAAATGATGCTCTGTTAAGTTACTGGATATTGGGGTTTTATGGAGCTTACACTCCAAGTGGCCCAGGCAAGATGTGGGATGTCACTATTTTAGTTCTTAAATGCACTTGACAGCAAGTCCTGGCTGGGACCTTCAACCAAGCCTACGAGGATAACAAAAAAGTTAAGCTGAGCTGATATTCTAGGGGAAATGGCAGGGGAATGGGGAAATAGGATGGTAAAGGCAGTCGCTTTGGCTGCAGGACATCCTGCATGTGCCCTCCTAGTTGCACTTTCCTAAATTCTGCAAGCTTCGTGATGATATTGGGTAAACTTGTATTGATAACAGGTGTCAAAATGCCAGAGTATGCCAACCTGCGCTGGGAGGTATCGGCTGTGTAATTAGTTTCCAGATTAGAAAAAACTATGTGTGATGTTAGCTTTAACAGATTAAATTATGGTTACTGCTTTGTAGAATATTCATCCTAGCTGTGTAATTATTGCAGTTACTCTTTTGAGTAGCAAAACAGTGCAGTAGCATGCTGATGCATTTCTGTAGGTGTATTACACCACCATGTACATGGTCACCTGGACAATGCAATCCTCATTGCTTGCTGAACCTGCAGTGACTATATGAGCATGCTGCCCTGAATGACAGATCTGTATTATGATAATGTGCAGAACTTGAAAATGCACTCACTAGGGTTTAATGAATGCATCCCTGTTAAAAATAATTAATTCTGCTCTCAGGGATTGATTTGGACCACAAGATCAGTAGCGTAGCTAAGGCTGCTACCCTTAGTCCTGAAAACAATTTTCCCAGCAATGAAGATTAATCCCTTTTTATTGTGTTGATGAAATTACAACATAATCATAAAGCATAAGAGAACAAGGAGCAGTTGACAAAGTATGTCTTTGATTAATTGCCATAATGGATTGCAGGTTGCTGACTGAGGAAATTTTTTCAGTGCTCATTTTTCAGTCTTTAAAACTTTAATGCACAAGGGGAAGACAAAGAAAAACCAGGTAGTTAAATGCTGTGCACAGTGTTATGTATCTGAGCCACCTAAGAGAGCACTTTGAAGGACCACTGTTGTCTCGGTAGGAGCTGGGTGAGAGAGAAGGATAGAGGAATGGTACAGTGATTAACATGATGAACTGGGGCTTCACACCTAGCCTCAAGCCCTAGCTTCCCCTGGGTGTCGGTGGCTACATCTAAATCATGTTACATCTAAATCACGAGCCAGTAATTTGCTTAGGGTGTAGTAGGTACATGATGTTACCTTTACTCAGTTTGGGAAGAGATCCTCGTTCCCTGAGGAACTCACAATGCATTAAATATGACCATGTGCCAAAGGACTTCAGCATTCAATTTCTCAGCTTTTTGGTGTCATGACAGAAGGTGTAGTACCACGGTAAAAGTCATTACTACTGTATGGTGATAGTGGCATTGTTTTGTTAGAACTTCTTGGAAAATGAGACCCATTCTTCATCTTTTTATTCACTCATCATTCACTGAAATTCTCCTTGGCCTTTGGAGGTCGAAGGAACTAGTAAGTTACTGGCAATCCACAGATGATGAAATTGAAGGATGAGCAAATGGAATTCAAGTTTTACAAGTCCAGCCCCACAGTTTTGCAAAGAGCTCCTTCACTTTGAGTCTAAGAGGGGCTGTGACACCTCAGAATCTGTAGGGTCACACCTCAAAGTGCCACATCTGGAAACATTAGCCAGGAGACTTGCCTAATTCATCAGAGAATTGGTGGTGCAGACCAATCTAAACCCAAGGTATCCTGACTGTCCCAATTAGCTTCGTTAATTAAGGGGAAACAGTGTTAGGCATTCAATAAGAGTGGATTGTTGGTCAGCGAGGGTATGGTATGTGCATTCCCAAAGGAATGGGGAATGGGTCCCCAGGAGGGGCAGTTATTCTAGTAAAGATTCCAGTAGCTGTTCCAAATGGTGCAAAAATGAGGAAAGAAAACAAAATCTGCTAAGTGCTGTCATATTAAAACCAGCTCAACTGTTTAAAGTCTTCCCCGGAGAGACTAGCAATTAAAATACATTTTTTCCCCTCCAATTGCCAGTTATGCAGTTCTAAAGTGGGTCATCACCTACCTGTTAAACAAAACCCTTCATGTTCCATAAGCACTGTAATTTATCTCGGGGCTGAGGGGAGGGCACATGTAGAGTAGGCTGAGGTCCTAAAAAAGGTGCCAAAAAGTGCCTTTCTTAGCTATAGTGAACCTCCAGAGATGTCTGCGTATCCTAAAAGACCCCCCCAGCCTCCTGAAGCAAATGAATCGTATGTAGCATGAAGATAAGCTCCTTTGCACGTTACTCTGCTTGCCTGAGCTCGAGTCATCCCTTGCCCCTTGCCCCTGGAAAACGCATGGCGATGCACCTTTCCTCAGCCCGTGGGAGTTTGCTACTTTTGGTGTCTTGTTCTGTGTGGGTCAGAAGCATCCAGATTAATGTTGCATCCTAGGTAACCGACAGAGTCTGTGTTCCCGGGAAGGCAACTGGGAAAAGAGCCTGCAATAACTGAAGCAGAGTTGAGAGGTGTGTGGTGCCAGTGATGTGTTCTGATATTGTGCACGGGGCTGGGCTCCACACTGGCTGAGAAGCAGCTGCTTGTCCTTGAGCAATGTAGAACTAGTGAGGGAGAGCAAACAAGAGCTCCCAGGCATGAGAAAGTGTGGGGCTACCCTCACTCTGCACGCCCGAAGATGCACAGCGGTAGGAAGTGGTACTGTGAGGTGCAGGAGGGAGTGCAGATAATGCTTTTTGGTGGACATTGCTTATCTAGATTATTCACGGACCACATTTCTTTGGCTACCTGAAAAGTTGACTTTCCTGCAGCTGGTCCCATGGTATAATGAGCTGCCAGTCTCCTGACATCAGAACCCTGGGGGAAAGGAGGCTGAGAGCACAACCTCTGCCAGGGCTCGCTCCCTAGCAGGGTGATGTGCAGGGGCTGACAGCAGCCCAGCCTGTCCGCCCCAGCTGCAGTATGGCAGCCTGCAGTACCATCTGCTGGCTGGCACCACCTCTGCTCTGGTTTCATCTCTTCAGAGTAGCAGGGAAATGTTTCATGCTAAATTGCCTTCAAACCACAGGAGAGAGTGTGAGCTCTATAGTGATGGAAAAATATGCATTTTGACATGCTGTTTTGATTGGACTGCAGGATAGAATTATATTTATTTAACAGACCTTCGATGGGCGCAGGTTATCAGGCACCATATACTTTTGAGGAAGCAAGTTAGTAGTGTGCAAACACAGCAACCTCATTCAGCAATAACTTAATGGCCCATCATCGTTAACTGACTCTTTACTATAATTGTTTAAAGAACTTAGCGGATTTCTTGTACTTAATTATTTAATTATGGATTCGTGAGATGATGAAACAACTGAGGGATAGAGTGCTCAGTTTAACCTGCCCTTATGCAGTAGAGCAGTCCTAAAAGGGGCATGTCTGCTCTGAGAATTCAGCAGAGCATAAAGCATGTGTGCATACTTCGATTTTCCCACTCCCCTTTACTGAGAAGTGTTTCTGTCTTTGGGGCTTTCCAATACATTTTTACTTTAGAAATGGTTCAGTCTGTCTTCAAGCAGAGTAAAACCTCAGATTCTCACTGAAGTTAACCAGTATGAGTGTTAAGATCCAGGCTCAACACTAATGATAACATCTCTATATTGTCAACACTGTTTTCAGCACAAATCCAAAATATAGCCCAATACTAGCTGCTGTGAAGAAAATTAACTATCCCAGCAAAACCCAACACATAGTTGAGAACCAGGTGCTGATGGGGAGAGAGTTCTGGGTAATGGGATCTAGCACACAAACCTGGAAGTTTCCTCTGCTGCTAGTTACTACAATTCTGCAAACTGAGCACCTTGGGAGGGGTGTCAAGAAGGAATTTCCCTGCTGCAAATTATTGTGCAATTGGTTTAGCTTGATGAAGGTCTAGCTTCTCCTCAAGCATCAGGTAGCAGCCAGCATGGGCTGTTGAGCTGATGCAGCTTGGCAAAATCCCGTGTCCTTAAATCTGTAGTCCAATTCACCCCTGGGCAATGATGTTTGCATGTCAAATTTGGTTACTAGAGTGTATGGGAAGTTGAAAAGCTGTGCCACAAGACTAGGAGAAAAAGCAGTCAGTGGACATAGTATTTTAGAATGAATGTGACGTTAGCTGTTGTCCGCACAAAGAACTCTGTCATTTCTGTGCAGGAGTAAGGGTTTTCTTCCTCTTCAGTCTCAAATTTCTGGTCTTCTATTTCACTGTTGTCCTCTGGAAACCCTTAACGGAGTCTGAGAGGCAACTGCAGTGTTTCCTGTGACGAGCTAAGAATAGTATCAGTGAGTCTATTGATCAAACACTTTAGTTTGAAGATACAAATAAACAATATTCGGTGAAAAAGTGGTGATAACTTTAAAAATTGCCTAAAATGTAAAGTCTCTCTTCCCTTGGTTCCCCACTGAATTGCATTTACAACAGGGAAGCTGATCTAGACAGTAAGAGCTTCCTAAGAAAAACAAATCAAAATAAGAAGCGATTTAAAAATCAGTGCAATTTCCCCAGTTTTTTTGTATGTCCTGGTTGCTGGTTCTCAAGGGATAGCTGTACTTTCTGATCAGTACTAATACAAAATTCATATTTGTCTGGGCTATTATGTGTGAAGTAATGTGTAATCCCTCAGGTTAGAGTGAAAAGCCAAGTCAAATATTACAGGAGACCTTTCAATTTTGAAAGGTTTCAGAAAGAAGCACAATACAAACATATAAAGGGATCCAATTATATGTAAACAAACTGTTACTGCAGTCTCCTCCTTAGAAAACACAGTTAGATTGCCAGCAAGATTGCTTTTGGATTACTCGGATTAAGCATTGCATTCAGAGGCTTACGAAGTACCTGGAATTTCATTTTTTCTGCATCCTCAAGTTGTAGAGCTCAGTCGTGCAGGTTGCCATCACGTGCTGAGGTGCACCTGCATGGTCTCAAGTGCCTGCATTCCTTGGAACAGATGTTGCACTAGTAAAATGTGGTTCCTGGTGATAAGGAAATGGTTAATCCAAATCTAACAAAGACTATATAATACTCAGCTTACTGAGTAACCTGAAAGTTAATTAAAAGAACCCCATAGACAGAAAGAAATACTCAATTTAAGCTGTCCCCTTCTGATAAAGTAATGAAATCAGTAACTCTGCCCTCAGGGGAGATATGCCGCCTTTCTTTGCATGGAAGTACCTAGATAGAGGGAAATCCAAAGGAAGTGGTTTAGCTGGAGTCTTTCTCTCTCCATCAGCATCCAGTAGAACTGAACAGTGAAAACGAAAGTTAAATGTTCAAGAGAGCAAATCTCATCGAGGGGAGGGAATGTAGATACTCTGGGTCCTCCCCCCTAAGGCAGTGTTGCTTGGGATACCTTAGATTTGCTACAGTTATAATGATAAGGGCCCACTGAAACCTGTGGGACTCCATTTGCTTCCATGGCAAGGGATTCACTTCATTCGTATGTTTCCGTTTCATTGATGGGTATGCTAGGTTTTGGCATCAGATGTAAACCCAAATATTTCCTACAAGAATCACTGACAAGCAGTTGGTTGTTGCTTTTTAACTTTCCGTTGCTGTCTATTCTATCACAAGTCTTGAAGGAGTAAATCTGATGAAGATAGGGTCAAAACCTTTTGGTTTTAGGTGTTTTTCTATTGGCCAGTAGTTGTGCTAGTGAAGTGCAGCTCTGGTATGAAGGGCAGAAGTGTGACTTGGCAGTGCATTGAGATTCTTGTCAAGAAAAGGCAAAAAGAAGGGAACTTGTCTAACATACCTAATGTTGCTGAAAACAGAATCCTTAATAGCCAAAGTTGTCAGCATTGTAGGACTTCTCATGCATCCTGTACAGGTCCAGTTCTCTTGGGCAACTGTGAAATTACTCCTGCTTGAACAATATTGATCACTAACGTTGCAGCAATGGTGAGAATCAGGCCTTTGGATGCTAGAAAAGAGAGTTCCTAACCCAAGTTAACACTGCGATAAACACTTCAGCTATCCCAGAAACCTGAACTGTGCTTGCTACTAATCCTCCTTCTTACTTTGTTTCAAACTATGATTGATTCTCACAGGTATGTCTATAAAATATGCCTCCATTTCAACATAAGGTATTAGAACAGAAGGTCTTTAGGATTACTTCGACCCTCCACTCATTTTTCAGTAAACCGAGGACTGTAACATTGTCCTGGCTGCCGACAAGAAATTGCCTGTTCCCTTAAGTAGGAATGAAGTGGTATAAGATAATTATGACCCATTTGGTCTGAGCAAAAACTGATGTTGCATCACTTACCTTCTGTGATCAGAAAGAATGAAGAAAAATTGACCAGAAGGTGGTTCCATTTCTGAAAGTCATATATGTATTAGCACCAGTAGGACTATTGATTTTTTTTTTCCCCCTTGACTTTTTCTTTTCAGGAGGTGAGACTCAGTTTCATTGAAGTTACATGAAAATAAAAGATTAGAAAAGCCCTGCTCCACTTCTGATGTGATTAACAAAGTTTAGGCTGAGCTTGTTGCCAGTGAATAGAACAGTAACAACAGCTACAAGGAAAGATGCGATGGTGCCAGCTGCAGAGCCTTTCTTCTTGTATATTTTTTTTCTCCTTATTTTGGCTGCCTTACAGAAGCATCTTTTTGTGGAGCTGAACAGGGAACCTGAATGATGAGTTCATATTCACAGATCACTGGTAAATGATGCTGGGCAATTATGTAGAAAAATATGACATTTTCTTGCAGGGACTGTGAAAATGAGGGTTGATTTTAGTTTCTATATTGGTCCTCTTGGTATTGTCTTAAGGAATACTCTTTGCTGCACACAGTGAAGCTAAGAATAGAAGTGGGTGGTGTGGGGCTGAGGAATAAGGCAGTGAATCAGAATTTTAATGCTATTAAAATCTGTTGATGGTGCTGATTAATTATTACTCGTGCTGATGGGAAGGCCAGGCTCTATAAGATAGTTTAATTATTTTCCAGTTAGTGTTAATCTCGGTTAATGAAAACTCTCAAAGCCAGAAAAGAGATGACACAAGAAATGACTGTTATTCATGAGAGACTCTCTTCATCTATAAAACATCAAAGATGTCACTGCAAGTATCTTTGCTTTGCTTGTATTTTATTTTTTAAATTATCAAAACACTTTGTTCTCAAGCTCTTGATGAATCAGCATGTGACAGTTCAGAAAAGATCTCAGTAGGGGATGATCACTTTTCTCAAAGCAGTGGAACACGGTGACTCAGGTGCAAGCCTCTACACAAGCCAGTGGTGTCTAGGTCATTATGTGGTGCTTTGTCACACGTACGCGCAATACACCTGTCAGAGGAAAACCAAGTCATCTGAACTGAGAACAAGTCCAGGTCCTGAAATGTATCCTCATGTCTGAACCCTAAATCAGTGAAAGTCAAAGTGCCTACATACCTGTGATAAACAGCCCAAATGGCTAGCCTTAAGTCGCCTGAAAACCCCGAATCCAGGAGGGACTTATGAATTGCATCCAGTGTTTTTAAGGCTCCGAAGTGTGCCTTAGCTATTAGGCCATTGATGCTGTGAGAAGATAATCTAACACAGGCAGTGGCTCCAAGGCTGTTAAACAGGCTAGTGGGGTAGAACTGGATCTGATCATATTTTTATAAACATGTGAAGGCCACAAGAGATAAAGCAAAATATCTAAGCAAGCACATCTGCTGACTGTTCTGTATTGATCGGGACACGGTAGCACAGTGAAAGAGAAGTACAGAGGAAGCCGGCAATTGTAGCAATACCTAGAGAGAAGCACGCTGCTTTAAAGTAATTATAAATGTATGTCATATAGAGCAAACAGCCTACATCTGTCTGGGAAAAAATTGCCTCTTTGCAGAAAACCAGCATAAGGCTGGAACTTTTATTCTATTTTAAGGAGTTAAATAAGGCAAAAGGCATTTTTCAACTAAAGCTCATTGGGTAGTGTATGGAGACCTGACTTTGGACATGCTATCAGGTGATGCACAGGCACAATAGACTGAAATTCAGTTAATTTACCTTAATTCATAGCTGTAATGATTTTTTTGAATATACTTTAAGCAGATTTATTCCTATTAACATTCTTCTGTGTTCATGTGATGCAAGTGATCATCTTCACTTTGGGAATGCTGTTAATTTCCTTCTTCTGAGTACAGAGGCAGTAGTTCCTACAGTGCAGAGTGGCTTGGAGGGAGTCACCATGGGCTCATGGAAGAGCTGCAGTTTATCTCAACCCCAAGCTTGGTGCTTCTCTCTTATGTTTTCTTTTCCTATCACGGTGTCGTTTTCATCTGCTCCTGGCTGTATGTTCATCCATCTTTTCTATGATTTGTGCTTCTGGCTGTAGGTGAAGGAATCACTTAAATGCTGCCAGACAGATGGCCATGCTGGCTTCAGCTTCTGACTCACCTGCTGCATCTCCTACCAGGCGGAGGGGCCAAGTGTTCACGTGTGTCCTGTGAGAGGAGGAAATGAACACCTCTGTTGTCATGTTGCATCGCAATTTCTGTCATCCCGCTGAAGCTGGCACTTCTTAAATGTACTCCATTAATGCTAAAGCAGGAGAAAGATTAGGGAAGGAAATTAAAAGTAATGATACAGACTTTTTGAACCATAGATTCTCTTTGTACCATCAAAGCGCAGTAATTCTGGTCCAAATCAGACTCTTAGCACAGCTGCTAAATTTCCAGTTTGCAAAGGCAACAACAATCACTTCACTTTTTAGTAATAATGCTGTTGACAACACTCAGTCAATCTTACATTACCTAAGAGATTGGGAAAACTTTGCCTTACTGAAAGACTTCTGAGAGATTCCCATCTGGTCAACCCCCAGAATAAGAGGATCAAGCGTACAGATGAGCTTTGAAACCCCTTTGGTCCTGTGGGCAGACCTTGTTCAAATAGATGCTGAATTTGCACTTGCAAATTCCAACTAGAAGATGGGCAGCAGCCCTCTCTATCTTACTGTGTTTGCTCAGGACAGTCTTGGAATATTGCTGGTGAGGGGAAAAGCATCTTCAGGTGTGCTGTTTAATAGCTGGTACAACGGCGTTTATGGTCGCATCATGAAAGCTTTGACGTGATGGCCCAGTTGGTCCCTGTCAGTGTGATGTTTCTCCAGTGCTTTGTAATTTCATGCTGTAAGTTAACTGAAGCTGTCACAGGTCTCATTTGAACATTTTCTTGCTTTTACAGGAACCTTTACTAGATTCTACTATCCTTTGTTTTTTAAAATGGAGGCTGATTATTTGCTGAAACACTGTCTCAGTGAGAACAGCTGGTTTAGAAACTTCTCTTTGGAAAAAAAAATTTGATAGGCCTGGTTTTGAGCACTCCCAGCAGATCTGTCACCTGTTCCTCAGCCCAAATGACAAGTGAGTTATACAGTGGGGCTTTGCAAAGTTCAAACCATATTGTATAGCAGATGCTATGATACCATTATTCAGTAAGTCCACACAGACTCCCCATTGTCACCTCCTTCCCTTGCAGCAATTTATGACCCGATCTCTCCTGGCAGCGGTACATTATGACTACATGAATCCCAAAGATGCATTAACCCCACCTCTGGCTTTACAGATTTTCCCGAGGTCCAGCTCTCTACCCCTCTCACTGTCTTCCTGCTGTGGATTTTTTCTGCACTGTTTTCTGATTAGGTCCGAGGTCATCAGTTTGATATATTTCAACATTTCCCCTTTAATTCACTTCCTCTGGTCTTTCCATATTTAGTTTGCCTATAAATGCCACAGCAGCAGTAGCATCCTTAGAAGGTTCTCCTCTTTCTATTGTATCTCATTTCCTAGTCAATCTTGCCTTAAAATTGTTTGGCACCTCTCTCTCTCTAAAAAAACAGTAGTATTGGCACTTCTCCATATAAAAAAACCCAGTAGTATCTGTGGTCATTATTTAAAATCTGTAAAATTACTGGTACTTGCTTGGTTGAATGTGCACCTAGGAGTCATGTCCTTTTGGTTCTCTGAATCTGGTTATTTGTTTACCTTGGGTGACTCAGTTTTCTGGTACCTTCGTTGTTCCATTACAAACAGTGGGGTCACATCTTGAATACGTTGAGATCTAGAGCTAAGAAGAGTAGGCATACTAATGATACTTCACTTGCAGAAAACTCGTGTTACAATTAGTAACGTGAATCTTCTCTAGAGTCTCTGTATTAGACAGGTGCCTTATTTCTGCACAGGAAATAATAAATTCAAATGGCTCATTGAGTAATTACTCGTATGTTAATTTGGTTTCCACAGCACTGAGTCACCCAGCCATGAGCCAAAACCCCACATTGTTCCTACAGTGACTTGCTCATCAGCCTTTCTCTTGCTCAGAAAGGTGGGACAAAGTCTCACTGTATGTCTGATCGATCATTTGCTGAAGTTTTCCCAGTTTTCCTTGGACAGTCTGGTCAGCAAGTGCTGTTAATACAACATTTCCTGTCTTGTAGACGTTTGCCTTAGCAAATGTGGTATGCTACTGCACAGAACTGAAAGACCTGCTCTTATGTTGCTAACCCCACTGGTCTGACGGTGGGAGAATGACCACAGAGGAACAAGGCAAATAGCCTTTTCTGAGAGTTCTCCAAGACCTGCTCTCGGACCAGGTAGAGAGGAAGAGATTAGTTAGATGAATGTAAATACTCTGGTTTTAACTGGCTGAGAGAAAGAGAACTGAATTGCTGAAACGCTGGCAGCTGCTTACTTAATTCTCCACCTGATAACGGGCTCAAGTCCTGTGTTTTACCGTGTTCTTGTACCATGTACAGTGCCGTGAGATGTTGTTTGAGTTCTTTGAACCTTGCTGTAATAAATACATTAGTAGGTTTGGTTTGGGTACGTTGCCAAGATGCAACATTGAACTCAGTCAACTTGATCAGAAGCAGGAATCAAAAATGAAAAATAAACTTAATGTGAAAGTTTTTAAGAATTGACCTGAGTTTCCCTAGACCAGTCACATAGTCTGTGAGTGTCTCTGAACTGCATTGCCCATTCCTAATTGAATCCCTCTGTACAAACACTTACAGCTGAAATACAACATACCGACCTCCAGTTGATCTCAGGAATTATATTATCCCATCCATTTCCTAGCATGAATGCATTAAACTATTGGATCTTTCTCATTATGGATTTCTCATAGGACTTTAAGCTCCAAATGAGCTTTGAGGGCAACTAAATCTCTGATGGAGCTGTAGTCTCCCTCGCTGCATGAAATGAAGAGCAAGTCTTCTGTGCTATAATGTGAGAACAGGTTTGATTTTTGTAGAGTTAGGCAGCAATAGGCACAGATTGCTATAGCTGAGATGGAAAGACTCAGCACTGCTAAATCACAGATTGGCTCAGGCTCTGCAGCAGTGCTGCTATGATAAAAAAAATATTGACTACAGTATGTTTAATATTCATTTTCTCCTTTTCCTGCACAGAATCACCCATAGAAGAATTCTCAAGGTATTTCTGGCAGTCTGAAACTCTCACTGAGAAATTATCAGGATGTGCACTAACATAAATACTGCTGTACCAAAGGAGACATGAATCTTCTCTGACCAGTTCTTGGCATCTTTGTGATTCTGGGAATATTTAAAAGGTAAGAAGTCCTAAATTAACTATGTAGATTGATTTAGGATCCATTTTATATATCTGCTCTAGCTAGCAGCGTCAGCTTTATTGCTTAAAACAAAAGCTGTTTCTACATTTGCATGAATGGGTCCATTGCCATTTTGCAGAAGCAGCAAGGGGAAAAGTGGTAAGGGAGCCTTAATCTGTCTGTGTTGGTTCGGGCAAATGCACTAGTCCAGCACTGACTTTTTTCCCAGGAAATTAAGAGCATGAAAGCTACTTATTTCCCACTGCTTTAAAGTTAGAGGCAGAGTTGAACAGTTCCTCTGGGGCTGATCCCACATGGGGCTGAACTCCCAAGAGGCTGGGAAGGGTTCTAAACGGTCTCTGAACCTTTGAAATCTACTCCCTTCTCATTCTGCCATGTTAACGTCTTTCTCTGCTGCATGGAAATAATGTCTTCCTTTGAAAAAAACAATTTACCCTCCATGTGATGGGGCCAGGAGAAATGCTACCCATTGCCTATACTGTGCTGTCTGTCAGATACATCATTTTTGTATTAATAGCAGTGTGCACAACACGGTGTACGCTGTGTGTAGTAATACCATCAGGTGTAACGCCCGTCCTTTCCCTGGGTCTGTTCAGCAGACCACCTCTCCCCTTATTTTTAGCAGGATAGCTGTCTTGTGTTGTACCAGCTCTGGTTACAGATGTGCAGCCTGGCCAGATTTAAATCATTCTCCATGAGATATTCCCAAGCTTTGCAACTGGTTTAAATGAAGAAAAACTCAAGAAAAGCAATAACAATTTATAAACTTCTAAGTCAGAGCTATAAATCCCTCTCAGCTTGTTAAATTAAGAGGCATTGTGCTGTGAAAAGGGACTCAGCAAGACAGATCTTAGCAGGTTCTACTATTAAAATCTCTCTTAAACAGGTCAACATGGAGAGCAAAACATACTTCTGCCTGAGACAGGAGGAGATACATTCTTCACACTTCCTTTTTGGCTAACTTTTAAGCTATTTCTTCTGCCTCTTCTTCGCCACCACGTTAGAGTGGTTGCATTCATGGGTCTGTTAGGAAAGCAATCATCTGGAATATTGCTGAAGAATAGATGTGGGATGTCTGAAGCTGCCTTCTGTTTACCCTGAGTTACTGTCTAACTTCTTAATATGGGTTTATAATGCATTAAACAAGTTACGTTGCTCTAGCTTTAGGCTAAAACTAATACAGAAACGTATTCCAGCTGGAAAGCCGGAACATACTAACTAAACAACTGAGAATGTGATTTTTAGAATGAAATGAGCTCATGTTTGTGCATAGGTCAGGTCTGAGCAAAACCAGTTCTCTGTGCATTAGCTGGAGCAATTCCCATGACACTCAGTGATGTCTTGCAGAAGGATGGGGTGCAGCACTTAACAAATGGGAAGGTGATTCTCTTCTCTGCCTGTAAGTGCCCTTCTACTGCCAGAACATCCTCCAAACCATTCCGTGGTTTTGACTCTGGTATGAAAAGGAAGGAAAGTCCAGGAATGATTGTGTCATGGAAACCTGTCAAACCATGAGGAAACAAGGCTGCCATGTGTACAGAGCTGCATGTTACAAGTTAAGCATCTCTCCTTTAGATTGCTTTTCATAACACCAGCTGCTTAGCACAGACACCAAGATCCTTCATTCTGCTGGGCTTCTCATCAAGCTGACAGGCCCACTCATCACCTGGGAGGTTTATCACCTTCCTGCATCCAGACAGGACTCAGCTGCTCCGCATTACAGCTGGCTGTCCCCATGTGAAAGTTCAGAGATTTATTCCATCACACCTTCCTAGGGGCTTGCAGTGGTGCACAGGCCATGGGAAGCTCTGGGAACTCAAGAAAGCTCTGGATCCTGATTAGCTGTGAGATGCAAAACGGCAGAGTGGCGGTTTCGCAGGGAAGCAGCTGCTCGACACAGCCGTGTGCTCTGTGCTGCGCTCATCTCCATCAGGGCAGAGGTGGAGACAGGTTCTGCATGGAAATGGGCAGTGCAGGCGTTTCAGCGGGGGCGGAGGTCTATTAGCACTATTTGAGTAACTGCATTTATGTTTAAGGAGGAAATCAGGAAGAATAACAATGACTAGATCAGAAATACTATTTTTCCACTCTTTTTCTTCGTGAAGCAAAAGGGAAAATAATCTATCCTTTTACGGGGTTGAATAAAACTTCCTATTTAGTGCTGATACTTTGCTTTAGTTTTAGGGTTTTCCAGTTAAAATAGTATTTCCCGTGATGTTAAACAAAACGTAATGCAAACAGGTGTGTCCTGTTTGTGTTTTCTCTAAGGTGTAGTATAAGCAGGTACATCCACCCAGCACTGGGTCTGACATTTGATCTTGATTGGCCTCTTACTAATTCGTCTCCTGAATCTGATTTGAGAAAGTGTCTGGCAGTGTCATACAGCATGTTGGAGACAATTAGGTGAGGGTAAAATGTGATAAAAAGGTGTCCTTCTCAGACATGCAGGTGCTGATCTACGTGTGTGCGAAGGATCAGACTCACGGCAACCAAAGGTGCTGGAATGTGTGAACTGGCTTTGATCTGTGTTCAGTAGTGACTAAGGATTTTTTTTTTCCCCAACTTCTCATTTTGGGTGCCCGTTTTAAAATATGTAATTGCTCTCTAGAACATAAAGTCAGTGTGCATTGGTGGCCTTTTTTGAAAATGTTGCCCACAGCATGGGGAGAATTGCCATAGTGCTGACAAATAACCGTGGTAGACTTGCTGACTTGCTTGCAGAAGGGAACTCGGATTTTTTGAAGAAGTGGGCAGTGTTGAAAATCTCTTGCATCTTCAAGGCTAGTTCATAAATCCACAGTGATCTGGTCTGGGCAGCTGGGTAAAACGAAGTAGTCAAATACACTCTGAAAGACCTGGAGGTAGGTGAATGGACAGAAAGGTCATCTAGGCCGTTTCCTTTGGAAAACCTTCAACTTCTCAGGTGGAGAGGCTGGTGCCAAATTCAGGCTGCTAAAATACAGATTTTTTTTTTCTGCGAAATCACTGCTAAAGTTCAGTATTTTGCGAACACATCTTGTCAAACCATCAAAATAAAGATGGGAAGATACAGTATCTAACTTTATGCTCAGAAGCTGTACAACTTAAAAAATAGCTCTATTTGAGGAATGCAGCACCTCTGGGCTCCCAAGCTTTGTATTGAAAAGCTGTCTTTTCCCCTCCCTGGGCTGTGATCATCATATTTTAAAGACAATTCTTTTGAAAATCTAAAAGCAGAAATGAAAACAAGCGAAATGGAGAGTTTTCCCTTCTGGAGCCAGCTAAAAGATTGATGAAATAACAGATAGTCTTTAACAAAACAGCAAGTCTACCTGACAGGAACCACACATCCATTCCAAGGGTACAACAGCAAGACTGATGCATTTTAAACACACTCCCAAGTGGTTTGTCAGTAACAAATTAGACTTGTCACATTCTCCAAACAGTTTTAGTGAGAACATTAGCAATGTTAATGATCTATGGTCTCAGCAGGAGAAAGAAGTTTGAGTCTAGTTCCAGGAAAGCACAGAACAACTTGCAATTGTTTTGTTCTTGAGACTGCAGGGTTTTCAACAAGTATATAATGTAAGCAATTGCTCAGTTTGGAAATTTAGAATAATTGGTAGTCGTTATGCCCTCGATCATATCGTTGTGTCAGCATATGCATAGCTTGACTCACTTGGTATCAGATTTCAAAACTACTCCAGCTCCCTCCTGAACAATCCCATAAGGGCTCAAAAGTCTTGGCATCCAGTTCTGGATTCTGAGCTGTTAGGACAATTTTGGGCTTTGCATATGTCCTTGTGTGGGTTTTAATTTACCGACTGGAATCAGGCTGTCCGTGTGTTTATATTGTGATAGCGAGGAAAGAGGCAGGGGGAGCTGCTGCAAATTCTTAGGGAATTGGTGTTTAGTCTGTCTTGATGCAGGTGTCTGCCTTTGTGAGGACATAGGTTGTGAGGTTTTTCCCATATCCAAACGTTCATTAAGAAAAAATATTAACATGGATTCTTGGAGTGAAGTGAGTACAGTCAGGTTAAAGATGTGAAGGAGCGGTGTTTTACTGAGGACAGAGCATGTGGGGCTCTGTCACAAGTGTTCATGAAAGACCTGCTACAAAGGGATCCTCAGTGAGACGTTGTTGTGGTAACAGAAGAAGTGTAATAATAGTAAAAATCCTTACAGTCATCTCTCAAAGTTTTTCACTCTTCCTAATCCAAAATACAGGGCTGAAGTCCTGAATACCCTTCCAAGTGCTTAATCCTATGTAAAAAGAAAAAAAAATAAACCCCAGTATTTTTTCTTTTAAGAGTATTACTGCACTACCTTGCTTGTTCCAAGCCTAATTCAAAGTAGAATATTTTGTGAGCAAATAGGTTTATTGTCAAGTATACAGGAGAACACAAACAAATCTACCTGTTTCTCTTAATCTCTGATAATTATGCCAATGACCCAGGCTCCGTGCATGCAGAGAGAGAAGCTTGGAATGATGAGTCCTTCAGGTTGAAGCCAGCTGGTAATTAATTCTGCAAAACAAACACTGTAATTACTAAAGAGTAATAAAACTTTACATTACATTAAAGAGTATAATAGGTTTTCTAAAAGGATTCTATTAAGTTTAGTGTGTTAGAAATACGCTATTTATAACTGCAAGCCTTGCAAAATGTCAATAGCTTGGTATTTACCTAGGAAATTAGGCAACTACATAAAAAATAAATAATTATATTTAAAAACACATTTAGAAATTCCTTCATTAGTGAAATTAATTACTTAATCTTAATGAGGTCTTTGGTGCATAATAGTTCTAATTCCTGAAGCTCTGAAAATAAAAATTAGCAACAGAAAATGAGAACACAAACCAAGGAAAATGCCTACTTCATCCGGTCACGAATACGCCGTTAACAGCATGGCTTTATTCTGTCAGGGCTTGTGCTAAACTGTACTTTGAAAACTGCAATGGAGGGAAGAATGAAGTGAGGGAAATGTAGTGGTAGTACAAATAAATACACAGATACTCAGCTGGGCTGATCCTGCCGCCTGCACGCTCTGTATCCTGGTACTGGACACCGGTCTCTTCCAGCTTATGCTAACAGCACTGGAACTCTTGTTCCCGTCTCTGAGTGCTGTAGTGCTGACGTAGGAAGTTGAATTGCTGTGGGACACACTTGAGTTTTCACAGTTTAGGGTAGCTTTTTTTGGTCTTTTCTCTCTTGCACTGCTTGGGTTTTTTTTCCTAATAGTTGTCAATTCTAACCAGCCTACTGCTCGGGAAAGGATGTTCAAGCTCAGCAGAGCATCTCATGGGGCTACTTGGCCATGAGTTTCAGATGGAATCAGATTGCGTCCCTGAAACACGACCGGGCTAAGCAAGCTGTTTGGCTGCCATCGCCCGGCTGTCTGCTTAGGGCAGAGTCCAGCACACCTTAATGTCCAACTGTGTTACACGCGCCTTGGTTTGCTTGGGCAGTAGGACCCGTGATGTCCCTGCGAAAAGCTGACATTCCCAATGGCGCCTGTCGGGCAGTAGGATCCATGATGTCACTGCGGAAAGCTGATGTTCCCAATGGCGCCTGTCAGGCAGTAGGACCCATGATGTCCCTGCGGAAAGCTGACGTTCCCAATGGCGCTTACCTTCATAAGTGAGGGAAAGGCTTTTAAAGCAATAAAGGTTGATTGAGCTGCTTAGTGGAATAGAAGACAACTCTTGGGCCAAAAAGCTCCCTATGCCTAAGAAATGTTTTCTGTTCTGGTTTGTTTTGGAGTGGAGGGGTGTTTTAACATGTTTCAACCTCTAACCCCATGGCTAAGGTTTTTCACCAAGATCTTACGTGATTTTTTTTTTTTCCATATTTTTACAAAAGTCTAAAACCATGTATTTGTACCTGTGATTCTTGCAGGATCACCCCCAACCCATTTCAATAGGAAATGTATTTTTTTTACCTTTTCCTCCAAAAGCTGCCTTAAAAAGTCTTCAGGATATCATTGCAGATTTCCCAGAAGATCCAACAAGTTGGTTAGCACTTGCTCCAAATCTTTCTGAAGCCATTGGAAAGACTGCAGGGGATTTTGAGTCAGACCCCTTAATTAAAGCAATGAAGACAGAGGAAATAAGGGCAGATATTTGTGTGTTACTGGGGAGAAATGGAGGGAGGAGTACAAGAAAGTAAACTATAAACCCCCATCTCATCTACGTGGAATACCTTGCAGCTCCTGCTCAGAGACAATAAATGTTACAGCTTTACAGTGAGAACAAATGAGAAGTGCCATTCCCAAAGGATACAAAATACATCTCTACCTATGACAAGCAGTTAACAATATGGATAGCATCTGCCTGGGCTTTTATCTTGATTTAAATTTGTTTTCCATTCACCAGGCTCAATTTCAGGAGGGTAATATTGAAATGTGCATGAACCACTAGATACAAATTTTATTACCACCCCTGTAGTACACCAACTGGAGAGAGAGACGTTTATGAGTGAAAAAGATCACAGGATACTTAGTCACGGCCAATATTTGCAGTCCAGATTGGAAGAAGTAATTGATTTTCTAATAATAGAGAAAATTCTTGGCTGGAGGCATAGTACTGTGTTTTAGTCCATGTCTAGGTGATGTAATTTCCACTATAGGGAGCCACTGATCTGCCTTACAGTGATTGGTTTGAGGATTACTTAACAGTCTGCAGATGGTATATCAATGCTGGGGCTTTCCAGCCATGCGACTCCTTAAAAAATGCATTGCCATTTCTCGCAGCTACGAAGGACCTGGAGGCATAAAGTGCCAGCTCGATGCTGGATAAATCCCACTGAATATCCAAGAGACCTGGTAATAATTAAACAGGGACTTCCTTCCTGGAGGCAGTGTGGGACAGCCTCTGCTCCTGCTGGTCTCATGCAGGGGTTGCCTAAGGCTGCGGAGCCCTGTACCGGTGAAGGGGACTGGTGCCATCTGTGGGCACAGCAACACTCCTTAGCCCTCTTGGACAAAAGACCTGGTTTGTTTTAGGAGTAAATCTGCCTGCCCTGTCTCAGTGGGAGCAGAAACAGATCAGGAAAACAAATGCTCTGCTAATACATCTGGAGAGGTGGTAACCCTTAGCGAGAGAGAAGAGATGGAAAGTCAAGGAACGGTAGATGCAGTAACTCCTCCAGACAGGGTAGCTGCCGGCCCAGACTGGGAAAGGAGCACACAGAGCCACAGTGTACTGTGATGCGGTACACTGTGGGGTCTTATCTTCCTAGATACAAACAATTCATGTCCTTCAAAGTGATTACTTGTCTTGGTAAAAGCTGCCAGTTGAGAGAAAGCGCCTTCCGCCTTTCACTGACTGACTGATTTCTGTGTCTGGGGCACAGTCTCAGAAGATGTGTTGCTGCTTTTATTCTGAATTATTGGTATTCATGCACAAAGAAGTATACATGCCATGTTACAGAGAAAGCACAGCAGTGCAACTCAGTGATGTTCAAACAGATTCTGAAAGGGGTTTCATATGAATTTCAAAGGGCTTTGGAGCCGGTCTTCTGTGAACTGCATCAAAAATGTAGTTTGGGTCAGTAATGTTTACATTTCTTCATAATGTTTATATTGAATTATTGCACATTCACTGTCACTTGGCTGTCAGTTATGAGACGGGAGCTGGAGCCTGGGAATGCCCATGTACTTTTCATTTTGCTGCACAGAGTTGTCATACCAATTCTCTGAGTGATCAAAAGGGGGGAAAATTCATACGGTAATAGTGTCCTAAAGTTGTTTTGAACCTCTATTTTAAAAACATAGTCTCTACAATCTGATTCAGTTTTTACTCCCGAGAAGTCATTCGGCTCAATATAGGAATTTTTAGTTTTGGAATCTTGCAAATAGCCAACTTTGTGGGCTGTAACTGTGTTTAGCAAACTGTAAGACGAGAGATAGAAAACCAGGTTCCATGACAGAGCAGCTATGGACAGGTCTCCAGCCCCTACCTGTGTCTTATTCAAGTGGCAAGAGACGTCCCTCTTTTATTTTAACAATATAAATGAAATAAAAATATTAACTAGTAAATAGGGTTGTTGAAAAGAAGGCATATGGGGAACAGTAGCAAGCATTCCCACTTGGTAATGTAAGTCAGTGCTGTCAATGAGGTTGGGGTGTGAGGGGCAGGTGTCAAATGAGCTGCAACTAATAAGGGCCTGTCAAAGAATTCCCTGGCTACCCACGGGCCTGGCCTCTGCTTGTTCTTGCCACTGACGCTTTGGGTGGCCAAGTGAAGCTAGTTTGGAAAGGATGCTGGAATTGTTTTGGTTAGTTCTTGTGGGCTGCAGCAGTTTCAGGTGGTTTTTCCTTCTTTAGAAATCTTTCTCTTTTTGGTCTTTGCTGGGCTCCTACAGTTGGAGCATATTATATCCATTTTATGTATATTGTGTGTGCTGCATGTGTGAAGTGAGTTTAGGTTTCTGTCTTATCTGTGAGGGTTTAATCTCAGCTGGAAACTAAGCACCACACAGCTGCTCTCTCACTCCCCCCATGCCAGGACAGGGGAGAGAATCAGAAGAGTAAATGAGAACTCCTGGGCTGAGATAACAGTTTAATGGGTAAAGCAAAAGGTGCTCACAAAAGCAAAGCAAACCAAGGAATTAATTCATTACTTCCCATCTGCAGGCAGGGGTTTAGCAATCTCCAGGAAAACAGGGCTCCATCACAAGTAACGATTACTTAAGAAGACAACTGCCATCCCTCCCTCTCTTCCTTCCTTATCACTGGGGATGGAACATCCATTTGGTCAGTTGGGATCAACTGTCCCCTCTCATCAACATTGTGCACCCCCAGCCCCCTTGTTGGTGGGATGGGGTGAGGAGCAGAAAAGGTCTTGATGCTGCGTAAGCACCGCTCAGCAGGAGTGAAAACACCCCTGTGTTATCAACACTGTTCCCAGCACAGATCCAACCCATAGCTGGGGTAGAGTTAATTTTCTTCGCGGTAGCTAGTCTGGGGCTAAAACCAGCACGTTTCTTAAGGGATAGATCACAAGTTTGATATCGGGATATAATTCAAATTGAATATCTGGAACACTTGGTTGAAAACATAAAGCTATAAAAATACTACAAGAATAAGTTTGTAGTTTACTGTTGTGTTTTTATGGCGTATTTTCTTGGCGTGCACTGAGGGTGGGAATCATGAAAGCAACTTGCACACAGAACCCTGTTTGATGTTTTGGCTTTCACTGCTGGCTGAAAACAGAATAGATATGATTGTTGTATGCTTTTAATTAAATTAGCCACTTTCTTGCTAGAACTGACAGGCAGTGATCCTTCTGGAAGGTTTGGAGTGAAGTGTAACAAACAATAGAACTTAACAAAGTTCTGTTTTAATCAGTAAAACACCTGATGGGAAGCCCAACAGCAGTAGATGCATGAAGAACCATGACCCTCCTCTCTTTTCTGCCAAATTCTCACATTTGTGAGGTGAACTACTGTTTTATGAATATGGGTTGTGATTCAGGTTTTTCCTTAACCACCCTATTAAGAAGAATGTGATAGTTCAGTTCCTTTCCAGCTTTGCTGATTCTGAGAGGCCCTGTTTCTGAAAAGGACTCTGAACTGCTGATCCTTGAACTTGGGTGCAGTCTTGAGATTTCAGTTTTAGGGGCACAAAGCAAAATAGTCATGGAGGGAAGCAAGGCATTATGTCCAGAATATCTGTCTGGTAGGCAGCCATACTAAGGACTTTTAATGTATTTTGAGAGAATTGCAGAGAAGAGGAGATGTTACCCTGTGTAGATGCATTCGGAAGAGTTGCAGTCACTTTTAACAACTTGATGGAATCACACCGGTACAGAGCTCAAAGGTCTACATCTGTGTTTCCTTGTCCTAGCCACAAACCTCTG
>NW_010251974.1:16101-16338 GCF_000690775.1 Eurypyga helias | reverse complement strand
GGTGCCGATATGGTCTTTGTTCCTTGAGCTTAAAAACCAGCCTGTTTTCAATGCTGACAGCTTTATGGAAGCAGCTATAAAGTTTTGCCAGTGCTCCCTCTGCTTGCACCAATGAATCTACATTTCCCACTACAGATTGATTGATAGTGGGCTATTTTAATATTCCGAGCCAGACTTATGCATCCTGCAGGATCATATGAAGCTAACCACGTAAGAAATCAGTGAACATGCAAAAAG
>NW_010251974.1:0-16070 GCF_000690775.1 Eurypyga helias | reverse complement strand
GACTTATGCATCCTGCAGGATCATATGAAGCTAACCACGTAAGAAATGCATGCATCAGTGAACGTGCAAAAAGTTATACCAACTCCTCCCGAGTGCCTGCCTGCATATCACTAGTATGGCAGGACTTCGGGAGGGCCAATAATGTGCCAATTTTAATTCTTTTGTTCTTATGGGCGGTTGGTCTCTGTGGAGGTGCAAACTTGGATGTATGCGTAAGGCTGGGAAAAGAAAGGTGAAGCTACACCAGAAGGAATGAGTGAGTTCCAGTTGTCAGGCAGCCGCAAGCCAGGGGCAGTGCTGCCCCTCAGGGCTCAGTTTCAAGTGAAAATCCCCTCAACTCTGACAGTGCTGGTACTTCCACAGATCCTGTAGTTGAGCTGGAAGTCTTCCCACAGAACAAAATGGATAGAAAAATAAAGGGAGGATGAGAAAACATTTTTTTTCTTTATTTTCTGAGCTCCTTCCCCACAGTCTGATTTCCAGAGAGATCTGTTGATACAAGCGCAGCAGCCAGAGATGAGAGGTTTTTAAAACAACCTTCAGTGATATACAGTTTGTACAGGGAAAGTAATTATTCTTCAAAGATTCCTGAAAAATAGTGTTTAAGGTCTTTAATGATTAAAAACCTGATGTCCTTGAATGTAAAAGTTAGATGAAAGAACTGCTAGGGACCTTAATGCAACTGAAATGATAAAAATAAAGGGAGCAATAATGATCAAGCCCGAGGTGATTACATTCTCTAATTAGAACACATGTATCATTTAGGCATGTTAATCTTGGTCTGTCTGATGTACTTTGGTTACAGTAACCTGTATCCAGCGCACACCGCTTTGATCATAGCGTCAGCACGTGCGGCAGGAAGAGCCGTGACACGTGCTCGCGGTCTCTGAGCCGTCACTGGGCATTACGCTTCACCAGTGCAAATACACCGCCGTGGGCAAGGAGCTGCCCCTGGCCCTCTGGCACATGCTCTTTCTCCCAGCGTGTGGTTTTTTGTACTTTCATCGGACATGAGAAGCCCCATAAGGTGCGACATGAATTCCATGTCAGCATGATTGAGACCAGCAAATGGGTTGCAGAAGGTTGTTGAGAAAATTCTTCATTAACCTCAAGTATCCCTCTAATGAACGCTGCGGGTGAGGAAGCTTGTGAAGGTCCACAGCAAGCAGAACCTTGAGACCGATGGTCTGTGCTTAGAATCTGTGTGTGTGAAGGGAGAAGAGCCGAAAGAGACAAACGGGCGCTTGGGACAGGCATCTGAAAGTGCCAACAAAATGCAGAGGTCAGAGGGAGGAACAGGTTCAAGAGCAAGCTCTTGGTCCCCTGTACTTGCACCATCACCAGTGGGTCTGAATTTTCTCATACTGGATTTTTCTGATTTTTCTTTTTCTCCCCTTATTGTGACCATAAGGTGTGGCCAGAACACTCTGGCTATGGAATGTGATTTCACCAAATAAAGGTGAGGTCCCATTATTGGCAGTTTGATAAGGTGGAAGTTATCTTACATGTACCAACATAGCATTTTATGACATGAGATGTGTCTGGCTGCTTCAAAAACACTGCATGTGCTGAGCTCAGAAGGACCATCCTTTGGAGACTGAGAAATGCCAAAGTCCACACCAACTGTGGTATTCCTCAAATTTCCTCAGTTTGTGAAGACTGAGGAAAGCTGCCTATATCCCCTTGGGAATTCAGGCATGCCAAATGATCTGTCGAGGGGTTCCATCTAACCCTGAAGTATTTTTCTTGCTCATAGGCAAGGTTGCCATCCTGGGCCTTAGGAGAGCTCCACAGTTAACTGCCAGAAGCCCCGATACCTTTGTGGATCCTGCCACAACTAGAGAAGGATGTGCAGGAGAGCAATCGAAATCCCTTCCGAAAGGGGGCTTTACAGGCTCTAGGTGTCAGGAGGGTTAGCGCTCCCTGGCCGGAAAGCTCTGAGCTAGGGAAGCAGCTGCATTTCCGATGTAGATGCAGGCGTGTCTGCCCAACCAGCCTGATGGTGGCAGGGAAGTGGCTCAGGGTCTGGCGCTAGCAGAGGGGAGCACTGCAGGAGGCACGAGAGATTATCATCCTCATCGTGAGAAATGATCTTGCTAATAAAATACATGCATTATATAAATAAAGGGAATTCTTATGCAATTTATTCTCTTCATGGACGTGTTTGATTCTGTGTCACACGGAGTGTGTGTGTATGTGCATTCATATTAGGCAGAATAATGGCCTTTCTGAAAAGATATTAGTGGATTATTTTACTCTTGCTGCAGGTGACAGAAAGATGAGAGGCCTTGGCTGTTGTGCTGTCTATTTGTTTAATGATTATTAGAGGAGCAGGTGATTTCTATTAAAGGGAAGTGACAGACTGTCCATTAGATATAGATGCATGTTTATTAAATTGGAAGCCTGGAGCAAGCAGCCTGGCTCATTTGCTTCCAAATTCCAGTCCAATCTGGTTTATTTTGCACCTGGAAGGTTCAGAGCACAGTAAAAGTGGGAACTATTTCCCAAGCAGGGTTAAGAGGACTGTTGCATCCATGCATATCCATCCCAAACAGAGATTGTCATGGGAAGGAAGCTGGGAGAATGCAGGCTGTAATACCTGTTTCTAGATGTGATTTCTTCTCCTTGTTACCTAGATAAACTTGGAAGCAGAGAGAGATGACGTAAGGGTTTAATCTTTAAGTGCAAACTGTCTCTTCAACCTGTGTGTGTTTCCACATGATAGAAAGATGGGCAATTTCCTCTAGAGCCGTTTATCCCCGAGTTCTGGGTCTGCTGGTAGCCAGCTGCTCCAGTGGGAGATGTAAGCTCTCTCCACAGTGAACAATTACACAAGAATCTACCCAAAGGAGACATTTATTTGTAGTCCCCACCAGCTATTGGTTTATGGTCTGAAGCAGCAGAATTTATCTTTCTCTTTAATCCGGTCTAATGTGACTGTGGATGTTCTCATTACCCAGACAGAAGTTTAATCCTTTCAGGAAATGTCTTCCCAATTCAGTGCCTCTGTTATCCTTCTTTCCGCTCAGTCAAACTGGTGCACTTTAAAATCAAATCTTTCTTTTTCACAGATCTAATGTAATAAGCTTACCACTCTATCCACCCCCATTAACCAGATCTTCACTGGGATGGTGATTCGGAGTCCGGTGTCTGCAGATCAAAGAGGATGCTGAAAAATTGGGAGGGTTTATGAAGGAGCCGTATAAATGATTCAGAGTCTGGGCAACATCTTTCTAGTGAAAGATGTGAGGAGCTTGATCCATTTAGGCTATCAAAGAGGAGATGAAGAGGAGACTCCATCACAATGTGCAAGCACAAATACAAGGAAGATGGCTTTTTGTAATAGATGGCTCCACTAGCCACCAGAAAAAATACACAGTGAAATTTGGCTGGAAGTTGGGAGCTAGCACTGGAAAAAACTACCTTTGTTTTCAGGGTTAGGTCATTAGCCACTGGAAGAATTTACTATCAGAGTAGCAGATTAGGAAAATCCAGACCGTGAGCCTAGTTTAGGAGATCTGTGATGCTCTCAGATGAAAAGCATTATTTTATTCTACTGATTAAGAGACTAAGCTGAATGCTGCGTTGTGGTGGGCATTGGACGTTCCTCTTGGGGACATCAGCTGAGCATCATGCTGCATGCTGCAGCAGTGTGGCTGCAGGAGGGAAGCAGCCTAAAACACAGACTTCTGTGCCAGAAGATTCTGCAGTCAGGTTCCTTGTATCCTGCTGAATTCCTTTGGGGTCTTAACTTTTCTCATTCAGTTTTCCTACCTGTAAATACTGATAGCACTGAGCTCTTTCCCATCAGGAGACAGGTGTGGACATCCTCGCATTCATCTGAGTATCAGTAATGCTGGTTTTACACCAGAAATGAGCAGTACATGATGCCTCTTGCTGGATTTCCACTCGGTGTTTCATTCCAAATGCCTGCATCAGTGCAGCCTGAACTAGAGTTTAGTCAGGTTAAAGAAAGTGAACCAAAATTCCACTCTGTTGCACGCTCCCTTTCCTGGTTTGTGGATCTGTCACTGCAGAGACGGGACAGTGCGCTACTGCATGCTGATACCTCGCTCTCTTTTGCAGCTCTGCACTGCTGCTGCGTGGCCGTGATTTGTGACTGACCTGCTTCTGCTCTGGGGACAGCTGGACTGAGGAATCACCTGCGAGTTCCTGAGCTGATTCCCTTCCAGGCCTGGCTCAGCTACGACCGGGCGAAGGCTGCCATCTTCAGTCAAAGCCTCCCTACAGCAGCGGAGGGGAGAATTTCAGGGAGCTTGCACCACGGGGAGGCCTGAGACACAGCAGGGACAAGGTGGAGGAAGTGCCTTGAGGCTGCACATGTGGAGCAGAAGTTGCGGTGTCTGGTGTCACATCCCTTTGTCATCCGGATGCGTCCCTGTCCCCATACTACAGCCCTGCAGGTAAACACTTTATTACTGAAGTGGGGGTACCTGCAGAAGCGGGGAGATACCGCTGTCCTTAGTGCCCATGGAGAGCAAACCTTCTTTTCTCCACCCCACCCTTTCTCCCATTGGCAACTGCGTTAAAATTCCTTCTGTCCTTGGCTCAGGCACCCGGGAGCCTTAGGTGAGCTGACTGCCATTCTGCCATGCTAGTCTCCATGAGAACAGGCGCAGTGACTCCTGCCAGCTGATGGGCTGTCCCCAGGGCCACCCCACCACGCAACCACCCTACTGGTTCCAGTCACGCCCAGCCCCTCTGATGCTCCGCAAGGGAGGGAAGGCGAGGGTAGACATTAAATGTTGCTGTATTTGGAGGCCACAATAACATATTCTTTTCCTCCCCACCAACTGCTGGGCTGATATTTCACCATTCTTTCTCTGCTCTTTTTTCTTCTTTTTTTTTTCTTGGGCACATGTTTTTCCCAATTGAGACAAAATCACTGCTTCCATACTCAGCTGTCCTGATTGCATGAAGAAGAGTCTGATTGCATTATTCATCTGCAGTGCTCATAAAAGGCTTCAAAACTCTTGACTAGACCTAAAGCTTTTGATGGCATTCTGTTTCAATAGAAAGGGGGAAGGATGCAGCCTGAACTGGTGGCATCTGACAGCATCGCTGCCCCACCAGCTGTGGATGGGACAGCTAGGCTTGCGTGGCGCAGGATGAGCTGCTGCTCTTACCGAGCAGCTTCTGGGAGGTGGCTTGCTGTGCTGCCCTACTTTGTTTTTCTCTTCGTCCGAGGCCGCAGTGATGCTGGGTTTACACGCTGCTGTGCGAAGGCCTAACGCCAAGGAGGTGCTGCCACCTGGTGGCAGGGAGCACGTTTGTCCCAGTTTGGTTGTTTCCACATCGTTAGAAAGTCTGATTTAGCTTCTCACAATTCTTCGGATTGAAATGCTTACTTTGTTATTAACCTAGAAAAAGAAGGGTGACATCAAGTGACATGAAGACAGCGGTGGAAAGGTCACACTGACACACTTCACCGCTGACAATTGGGCAGTTACAAACACCAGCCTAAGCGCATCTTTGGTCCGACTCATCTGACCAGTCTTACTTTGCTTGCTCTGTTGCATTGCTGCTGCAGGTCTTACTATCACATGTACTCTTTCAGTGCCAGGGCATCTTGCTTGTGTTTGTTTTGAGCAGCAGAAGGACTCAATCCAAAAGCTGAGTGGAGATTCCCAAGGGAACTGCAGTATGTGCGTGTTGCAGCTCTTGAAAGGAAGCGTGAAATGGGGTCTGAATGGATGAGCCTTGAGTGCTGTGTGTAAGACTTCACAGGTCTGTACGAAACAACTTATGTTTATACAGTGCCTCGGTATACAGTGAGAGCCAGCTTTGTAAACTGAGATATTCCAGAGAGAAAGCACCTCGGTAATGTCACTACAAAGATATAATGCTAAATTAGAACCCCCGTTCAAACCCTTCCGCTGCAGAGGGAGTCCCTCTCGGTATCCCAGCCTGTCAGTCTGACCAGTGCTGAGGTGATGCACAGTACTGGTACTCAGGTCACCGTAAATCACAAGAGCAGTGAGTATTGCAGAAGGTCAAGGCCAGGCAGGTAAGGAAGCTGAGGAGGGAGAAGGCAGAACAAAGTGATTCCTAATACGGCGAGGAAGTGTAACCTCACCTGTGCACCGGATGGTCAGCTGGCTTTTATTCCACCGCCTTTGCTTTCTTGGGAGGCCTGTTTGCCATACTGGCTGTCAGGTGGGCTAGGTATGCTTCTGGATTATTTACAGGGAAGACCTGGATGAAAAAGGCAAGGACAAGGTCTTTTTGAAGTGGCTCCTGTTGTGCATGTTGGTGAGAAAATGCAGGAACAACATGTGGTATGGAAGGAGGAGCTTAGATAGTACCTCCTGTAGGGGAAGTTTGCTTTGCTTTATTTTTGTCTTTCAGTTGATCAACAGATTATTGCTTTTGGATGTTACTGTTTTTCCCCTTTTAAGAGGAAGGGACAAAATAGTTGTTACCGATGTAGCTATCACTATCTGCGCAGACATCTACGTGCAGGAGACTCAGCATACACGTGTGGGTAAAGCAGGTGCACACAACAGCACTACAGTGCTTGCCTTTTCAATCCTCATTTGCATACAACCTCTGTGTTTTAAACACACAAGTTAATGAGTGCAGACAGGCAGTATCTCATACACGTAGATATTTAAACATCGAGCAGAGTTCATGACAGAAACGAGGAGTATGTGTATGTGGTCAGGCCATCTCTCAACTCCCGCTCCGTATGCTGCAGCTGTTGGGAAAATCGTCTTCATTGTTTTTCAGTATTTTAGAATAGGCCTTTTCACACGGTCTGAACAAACTGGACAAGGATGGGATTAGGCATGCTGAAAACAAATCACCACCCATGATCTATGATGTTTCGACCCCTGGTCTATAACCCTGTGTGCGTTACGGAGTGTTTGAAAGGGTATTAGTAGCTCCCAGAGACATCACCAGGATGGTCCCTATGACAAATCCAGGTCACTTACATGCCTGCTTACAGTGTGATTTGCAGGGCTGAAGAGCTCTTTCCTGGTGTCACTCCATGTTGCCTCCACCAACAGCCGCAGGCCGTTTCACTCCATCACTTCCAAGGGAGGGCTTGACATTCCCCTCAGCTCACCTGGACTGTGTGGGCAGAAAAGGAAGGGAACACCTGTGCTGCTGGCACACCATAGGCACCGCTGTTTGCCAGAGTGTTAAATTAATCTCCTTCTCTGCTGTTCTTTTGGCTGCCGAGCAGAGGTGGGGGTTAGTTCTTCGTGTTGGCTCTTTACACATCCTGGGGCCTGGAAAGCTGGATGTGAAAGGAGAGGCCAGCACAGTATCTCACAGCATAAGCAGCGTTGGGCTTTTTTCTTTTTCTGGTGGGTGTTTACACGTTTCTGTCATTGAATAATGTGTGTTAGTTATTTGTTACGGTTATTAATGGCTGTATCTGCAAGGACAGAGTCCTACCTCACAGCAAAGGCTAATCGGAATTAGCTGAAGCTATACAGTAAATCGAAGCCTTACCTGGGGCTCTCGCTGGCACACATTAGAAGAGGTAACAGGCCGCTAGAGCAGAACGCTGGAACGAAGACGTTGCAAGGTGTGTGCTGGCAAGTGCTTTACCTGGTCAGAACTGAGAAAATGATTCACACCTGCCATAAGATGGGAAAGGCTGGGGCACCAGTAGGAGAGGGTTAGCAACAAAGCACTCTTCCGTTCAGACTCGGGTTAGGGGGCAGTTGCTTTAAGGGGATGAGAATCAGCGTTCCTTGTTGCAACCAGCAGAGAAGAGATGAGACTGCAGCTGTATACCACAGCATGTGGCTGCAGAGCATACCCGCAGCGAGTTCCGGGAAGATAAGGCTTTGTGTAGATTTTAGGGCCTTAGCTGAAGGAAAATGTATTCCACCCCCCTCGTACTTGCAATCCCCATTCAGGTCTGGTGGTGCCGGGATATGCCTGGCAAAGCCAAGGTTAACAGTCTTTTTGCTTCTCTCTCAGGACAGATGTGTCTGGTGGCCACGCCGAAGGAAACAGCGTTCGGTCTGCTGGATAAGAGTCTTCCTCTACATGGGTAGAAATGATGCGATCAGCTCAAACACCTGCGGGGCGTGTGCTGGTGAGTAGATTGGTTATCACAGGCTTCCCAGCCTAATGCAGGCGGTGAGGTGTGTCTCTTCTTATGAGGCCACCAAGTGAAAACACAAGTCTGTGTCAAGTTTTGCCGAAGGAAACAGCGTTCGGTCTGCTGGATAAGAGTCTTCCTCTACATGGGTAGAAATGATGCGATCAGCTCAAACACCTGCGGGGCGTGTGCTGGTGAGTAGATTGGTTATCACAGGCTTCCCAGCCTAATGCAGGCGGTGAGGTGTGTCTCTTCTTATGAGGCCACCAAGTGAAAACACAAGTCTGTGTCAAGTTTTGCAGTTCCTATTCTTTCCTAACACAAATGTGTTTGGCCTGGGAAGATGATTTGGAAAGTTCCTAAGCAGGAATAGGTATATCAAATGACTGAAACTCACCCTCTGATGTCTCCAGATCTGGGTGTAGGCAGACTGCTGGGTCTTCTGGGTAATTGAATCACTTCTGAGTGATTCAGCCCCGATGGCTTGCTTGGTGGCTTACTTCTTGAATGGGAAGTGATTAAAACAGTATTTATGGTAATAATTTTTGTTATTTTAAATGCATGTCCAAAGGATTGAGTGTGCTGGTTTTATCCACCAAAAAATGATAGGTCAGTGGAACTTAATTCTTTTTTTTTTTTAATCTGAGCATCCATTTGTATATTAGATTTTGGTGGCTGCAAATGAATGAGCAACTAGCCACATGGGTTTGATTCCCTGGACTTTCACAATGACAATGAGGGAACTGGAGTTACGTGGTCAGCTGCATCCAGCCCTCAGTAGCAGCAAGTTAATGTGACAGCACTGATTTGCATTGGTGGAGATTTTGGTTCATCATGCACACACCTAACTAAAAATCTGTCTTGGGGTTGCTGCAGAGTGTAGGCCATCTATTGTTGGTACCTAGACGGGAGTGGAACTCTTCTATAAAATCCAGCCTTCTGTAAACTGTTGACTGCGAATAAAATAATGAGCCCGGGTAGGAAAGCACTGTAGCTCCTACCAGTCTTCACCTGATTACATATATTTCGTAGAATATGCTCAGTGGTAAAAAGGTATTAATATGTAAACCCCGTTGATTGATTTAATATGCCAGTGTTGTTCTCAGTTCTCTACTTGAACTGGAAAATTAAAATGGAATCATAAAATGAAATAAATAAAATATAAAAGCTGTGGAGCCCTCTGAACTGAATTCAGTCAGCAGGGGTAAACCTGAGAAGCAGAATTATACATCAAGAGCAATCCAATATTGTGTTTAATCCCAAGGCATTGCAAGTCTGACAAACATCTAGGAATAGCTTCAGAGAGGAAAGAGTTGGGTTTTTTTAAGGAATAAACAGGCAGTTAATCCTATTTACACAGAATTCCTCCCATGACTAGCATTACAGCTGCAGGTGAGAGTAGGTGTTCACCTGGGCTGACCTATGGGACTAGTTTACTTTGTTGTGTTTCTGCTTTCAAAATATCCACCGCGTGGAGGGAGGGCGAGGTGCCTCAGAGGCTCAGCACGGATGTACCTAGCTTGCTCTCAGCCTGGCACAGGCATTATGTCAGCCAGCGGTGTGAGAACACGGCCTGTAATCTCTTCAGGCATCGTCAAACATCCATTGTTGGGCCAGGTGGTGCCAGTGGGAAAAGCTTATTCCCACAGCTTCCCACTGCCAGATTTTAACCACGTGCGTCAGCCTACGCCATTACACTGAGTTTGAGCGCTCTGTAAGTTATTTCATGCGAGGGCAGTGAGGCTGGCCTGGAAGATT
The DNA here is from genome assembly GCF_000690775.1 of Eurypyga helias. Taxonomy (NCBI): domain Eukaryota; kingdom Metazoa; phylum Chordata; class Aves; order Eurypygiformes; family Eurypygidae; genus Eurypyga; species Eurypyga helias. The sequence goes on along the minus strand of NW_010251974.1, from coordinate 6,229 downwards.
TGGGTTGGTGTTGTAAGCTAAGCTGGCAGAGTGATGGCAGCTACTCCCCTGGCAGTTAGAAGGCCATGTTCAGAAGGGGCTCAGTGAGAAATAGTTACAGGAGGTCTCTCTTCTGCTGCCTAAGCTGAATACTGGTCCACAGGGGAAGGTTGAATCTGTTTTCCCAAACAAATCAACAGAAGGATTTGCTTAAGCACCATATAAGTATGTGAAACCCAGTCTTTCCAGTATATTTGCATGATAGATAAATAATGTCATGTTTTAACATGCTTGCTAATGCTAATGAAAACCTGCTATTAACAGTCCTGTATTCTGCCTAACTCACTGAGGAAGTAGAGATTTAAATCACACAAGATTGTGAATGCATTTCAATTTTTGTTTAGTGATTACTTCATAATAAAAACCCAAACTGGGTGTCACTTTGTAGCCACACTCTCGTTTGGTTTTGTTTTCTTTCTCTGCCCTTCCATGCACTGGCTGTGATGTCTGTTTTCCAATTAGACCAGAGGAAGATTACTTCATAATAAAAACCCAAACCGAGTGTCACTTTATAGCCACTCTATTTTTGGGTTTGTTTTCTTTCTATGCCCTTCCCTGCACTGGCTGTGATGTCTGTTTTTCAGTTAGAGCAGAGGAGTTCAAGATCTCCTTTCCAGACATCTACATCTTGATGTAGATACAGACTTCAGTGCTTCCTTCCTCCTTTGGATTATGGGAAGGGCACTTTATGGGAAAGCTAAGTTAAAAATGAGCTATATTTGGGAGCAGTTTACCTGCGTGGATAGCAGCTGCTCTGTAGTATAATGTTTGATTGCCTTAGCTTACCTCAGAGCCACTCTGGTTTTTTGCCTTTTCTTGTAATTGCTTTATTTTCTCCCTTTGGATCTGGTTATTTCCAGCGTTTCTACAACATTTCCCAGCTCACACGTTAGCCTTGTCTGTCTTTCTCCATGTCTTTAAACTGCTGAATGAATTAGTCAGGTCTCTCTTCAGCTTCTCTTGAGCAAACTGTGTAACTGTGTGCCATCTGTTATTAAAATGACATTAGTTGTACTGGTGTGAAATACATTTTGGTTGTAGCTTTTGACAATAGAAATTTTGTCCAAGACATTAGAAAACAGGATGTTCTCTGTTACAGATGGATGTAATGAGGGCGGGGTCTTGCCTGCTGTTTTGGTCTTACAGTTCATTGTTACAGATGCCTCAGGACCACAGAGGAGGACACCCTGGAAAAAAGATGAAAAGGGCAGATGAGGGAGAGGGAGAGAAAGAGAGCATCATTATAGCTTTGGGTCCAACCCATTTTGTTCACATATTCACAGAGTCACAGAGCGGAAGGGGTTGGAAGGGACCTCTAGAGACCATCTAGTCCAACCCCCCTGCCAGAGCAGGATCCCCTAGAGCAGATCACACAGGAACAAGTCCAGGGGTTTTGGAAAGTCTCTAGGGAAGACAACTCCACTCCCTCTCTGGGCAGCCTGTTCAGGGCTCTGTCACCCTCACAGGGAAGAAGGGTTTCCTCATGTTCACGCTAAACCTTCTATTTCCAGTTTGTGGTCAGTGCCCCTTGTCCTGTCACTGGACACCACCAGGAAGAGCCTGGCCCCATCCTCCTGACACCCCCCCTTTAGATATGGATAAGCATTGATAAGATCCCCCTCAGCCTCCTCTTCTCCAGCTGAACAGACCCAGCTCTCCCAGCCTTTCCTCATGTGGAAGGTGCTCCAGGCCCTTCACCATCGCAGTGGCCCTGCGCTGGACCCTCTCCAGTAGCTCCTTGTCCTCCTTGAGCTGAGGAGCCCAGAACTGGACACAGCACTCCAGGGGAGGCCTCACCAGCACGGAGCAGAGGGGGAGGATAACTCCCCTCGACCTGCTGGCCACGCTCCTCTTAACGCACCCCAGGATGCCATTGGCTTTGTTCTTGGGGCTCCAGCCCAAGCCTTTCTGGAACAAACCAGGAATGTTAAGGGGTGTGTGTGTTTGTCCACAGAACACAAAACAATAGAGAGGAAAGACTGCAAAATGGGGTCTCCTCAGAGAGCTGCCTCCTTGCTCTGATGAGACCTACGGTCACACAGCACTGATGCTTTTTTGAAGTTGTTCACCTTCAGTTTGTGGCAGCAGATGACAAGCTGAGGTTCTAGCTTGAGCTGAATTCTCTTGTGGATTTCTTCCCCATCCCTCCAGCTTTTGTTTCCTATTATTTAAAGAGGAATTGACTTGGTAATTAAGACTTGGAGATCCTGCTTTTCTTCCGTGTTGTTCTGCACCTTACATCAAAGTTAAATAAAGCTTCCTGTAGTAACTTATATGAAATCCTGAAACTTTCTCCTGGCTGATCCTTACCTCAAGACTGAATAAACCTTGTCAACAGCACTATTCAGCAGGGGCTTTATTATGAAAGGGAGAGAAGCTGGCTGCATGGTAGCCTAACCTGGAGATTAGAGAGACCTATATCGGGTTGGGGGGAGGAGGTTGGGGTTTTTTTTGGTGTAGGTGTGGTTAGGTTTTGTTGGAGTTTTTTGTTCATTTGGTTGGTTTTTTTGGCCACTCACAGGACTAGGAGGGTACAGCCCAGGTCTTGTAAAGTTGCTTCTGTGACTCTCTGTTTTTGGAATGTTGACCATTCACTGCTTCTGACACCTAGAGTTCTTCCTTTCCAAACTAACTCCTGAAGTGCATAGTCACAGTGGATGAAATTTCCATCAAATCAAAACCACAAGCAGTCCTCTGCATTGCTGGCATTAATAGACAAGCAGCAGGTCTGTAGTTTCATACACGTCAGCTCTGCAACAACCATTCTACTATTTTCCAAGTGACAAATCTTGCTTGATCTCTTCCTGTAGCTACTTTGTCGGTGGTAATATCACTCTGGAGAGTGTCACTGTATTCCTATGAGAGCTTTTGCTTCAGGACAAGGGGAATGTTTGCACAGAAATCCTTTTCTGGGAGAGTAAGTGTCCTTATTTCTCTGAGATATTTCACTTTGAATCCGTGAACACTTGAGGGAGACCTAGGAGTTCTCAAAGTAAAGGAAAGCAGTGCTGTGTAACTAATTAATGGGAGTTACAAACCAAATTGTAGCAATGAAGCTTTCGTGCTGGGATGTTCATGATGAAATAGTTCCTGTTGTGATCAATTTAAAAAACCCAGTTGCCCTGTAAACTGCACAGTAAGCTAGCTTTGCCACATAGACCTGGCTTGAGGTCTTCCAAGTGTGGCAATCAAATAATTGGCTGCTGTCTCAATTTATATACATTTTTTTCATCCTGAGAAGAAAATTTGTAGCTTCCACTTGGCTGTGCTGGCATATGGCAAAGGGAGAAAAGTGAAGGCACTTTTCTGAGCCAAGAATATCTGGCATTTCAATTGTCCTGTCAGATCCCCTTCTTCTGCCCGGCTGAAGCTATTAGACATGTTTCTGAAGGCAGAAGCTTCCAAGGGAGGTGATTGCTGGGAGCACAAACACGATTCTGCCTTGGAATGCAGTGGAGGTGGGGCAGTAGGTGAGCAGAACATTATAGGCAGCTCTTTTGAAATATCATGACATTTTGAGAGAGCTGTTGAATTGAGGGTGCATGGAAATGAGGTATAGGAATGGTTCAAAGACAGGAAAAAGTGCTTTAGAGGGAAAGATGTAGAGTTCAGGCTGTTTAGCGTAACAGGAAGAGGGGTAGGGAGTTTGGCTCAATTCAAGTGCCTAAGTAGCTTCAGAACCAGCATAAAATCTTCTTTAATGTGGAAAAGATAGGCATAACAAAAGCTAAAAACTAGAGTTCACAGTCAAGCAAACTCAAGTGAGAAGTAAGGCATGCATTTTCAAAAGTAAGAATTGATTAATAATCACTGAAACAAACTACTCAGAGAATGGGTGGTGGATTTTCCAACCGCTGTCTTTGAATCAAGATGGATGTCTTCCCACAGGGCACGCTTCATTGCTGGGATCAGTGTAGGAATATCTTGATAATGTATTGTTCAGCTCACAAGAAGAGAATGTTACAGAAGTTCCTGGGTGCAATACAGTTTGCAAAAATTGAATAGGAAAATAACACTTGAGTTGGAGAGAAAGTTAAAGTTCAGCAGTTTCATTTGAACAGAGAATGCAGATTCAAGCCCTAGAAAGTGTCATTTCCTGACTCGTGTGGAGTAACTGTGAGCTGTAAATTTACAGCTGCATGGATGGCTGTGGAATGATACTGATGAAAAATTAATGACAATAGCAGAAGACAGGAAAAATCCAGGAAACATTTCCATGACTGTTAAGTTTTTATAAAAAGCTTGTTTGCATTAAAATCCAATGTACGTACTTTGGCTGAGCTGCCAAAATCCCTATAGCTTTTTTTAAACAGTTATGGCAAATAGGTTCTCTGAGGATGGAGACTTGCAGAGGATGTAATTATAAGAGACTGATGGATCTCCCCCCCTGTTGTGTGTATTGCACAGGTCTCTTCCTAGTCTGGAGCTGGCAGCTGTGTTCAAATGCTCTTCAGCCTACATGACTTTCTTCTATGGCTCTGCACTAAACTCTGAAGATCTGAAGAGAGTTGGGGTAAGAACTTCATCATTTGCTCTTTTTTGTAGATAAACCCACTGTGGGAAAATCTTGTACCTTGTAGAAGGCTGCTTGAGCTGCATTTACTCAATTTGTGTTGAGATGTATGCTTCCAGCAGCTCTGCTTATTTTAGTGGTACCTCTTGCATACCAACATCTCACTCATGGGAACTGAGAATGCAAGAGTTGGGCATAACAGACTCTTCAGGTTATAAATTTTTCAAGCACTGAAACAGGAAAAATAAAGGGGAAACTGGTAGTAATAATAATAAACTGATAATCTGGTTTTGAAAAAGGAATATTATGGAGTGCAGCATCTCTGGAAATCGTGTTGAAATTATTCGAATAGCCCTTAGTTAGCTCATCTTTCTGATGAGTATGCATCATATTTGGCTCTCATTTGTGGATGTCCAGAAGAGTAATCTGGTTTTGAAAAAGGAATATTCCAGAGTGCAGCATCTTTGGAAATCATGTTGAAATTATTGGAATAGCCCTTATTAGCTCATCTTTATGATGAGTATGCATCATATTTGGGTCTCATTCGTGGATGTCCAGAAAAAAAGAGACCTTGTGTTTTGAGATGCTGAAGAATCTGTAAAGTCTTCAGCAGAAGGAATGGACCTGGATTAAAGAAAAAAACCAAACCAACCCCCAACAAACAAAAAACTACCACTGCCTTTAACTTTAGTGTGGTTTCTATTTGTTAGTATCCTACTTGAAATGCAGTGGTAGATCTCTATCCAGTTCCCAGCAGACTAGGAAACCTCCACCCTAAACAAACCTTCTTGTGTAGTCGTTAACCACTTCGCTGTGCAGCCCTGGCATTGATCAGGTGACAGAAGAGACCTTGTGTTTTGAGATGCTGGAGAATCTGTAAAGTCTTCAGCAGAAGGAATGGACCTGGATTAAAGAAAAAAACCAAACCCCAACAAACAAAAACCCACCACTGCCTTTAACTTTAGTGTGGTTTCTATTTGTTAGTATCCTACTTGAAATGCAGTGGTAGATCTCTATCCAGTTCCCAGCAAACTAGAAAACCTCCAACCTAAACGAACCTTCCTGTGTAGTCGTTAACGACTTTGCTGTGCAGCCCTGGCATTAGGTGATGGAGACAGGTTTTCTGGCCTCCCCAAATGTCAGCCCTTGAAGTGTGTCGGCTGGACTTAGCTGCAGAAGAATATAGAAAGAGGATCATCATGATCTCACAGAAGTTTTTAACTAAAGACGTGTGCCACTAGATCAGCTCGCTATTGGAGATTGTTCTGTTTCCTGTGGGGATAAATCCTGATTTAATTTTTTTCTCCTGGGATACAGGTGGAGCCTGCGGATGCTCGTCTCACTATTTTGTAACCTCTTCTAGAAGATGTTAGCACTAGGAACTTCAAAATTTCACGTGTTCCAGCACTTTGAAAATAGAAATACTCATACCATACAGTATGTTCGACTGGAGCTGCATCAGTGTTGAAACGTGCAGGTCTGCATACAGCTCCAAGTAACAGGATCATCATGATCTCACAGAATTTTTTAACTAAAGACGTGTGCCACTAGATCAGCTTGCTGTCAGAGATTGTTCTGCTTCCTGTGAGGATAAACCCTGATTTAATTTTTCTCTCCTGGGATACAGGTGGAGTCTGCGGATGCTCGTCTCGTTCTAGCAGATGTTCACTCTCCAAA
>NW_010251973.1:22024-43570 GCF_000690775.1 Eurypyga helias | reverse complement strand
CAGCCCGCACGCCCGCGTCCTCGTGCCGCTGGCAATCTCCCGCTGCCGCAGGGTAAGAGAGCAGCACTCAGGACATGTCCAGCAGGCTCCAGAAACCGGGCAGGTACAGGTCCTGGCCAGAAGGCACCCTCGGTCACCCTGTCCATCCCCTCATCCGCAACAGCTACGATGCCAAACTCCTGCAACATCACTAAGCTCAACCCTGCCCTGAACTCACTCCTGGCAGCCATACTGCCTATATGCTAAACAGCAAGACAGGCCAGAAAGTATTGATAACCAAACACATGGCGCTTTTTTTTCCCCCCCAAAGTTCTGAAGTGTTCTCTTTCACATTAATATTGGTCATTGTAAAATCTCTTTTTAACCTTTACAGGAGCACAGAATGATGGCTAAAATCTAAAATCTAGCTATTTCTCCCCAATCCACTAAAAAACCTCAAGCGTAACACTCCTGCTCAGCCCAGCATGGTTCACTGAGTCATAAAACCATGTTGGTGCCATAGCTGGGGCTACACAGGAGCTCACAGGGACACCGTGCTGGAACCAGGAGGGTCTGTATGTGTAGCACATGCATCTGCTTGGGAGATTAGGTCACTGGGAGATTAATAGTAAAGGGAAATCAGCTGCTAAACTCCTACCAAAAGCCACAGGGAGCCGGGTGATTAACGTTTTGAAAATCCTCCTTATCAATCTGGGGTATTCTAAAGAATAAGACAGGCTAGAAATATCTCCAATTAAAGGGAAAACTATATTCAGCTATTTGGGAAGATAGTTTGTACATGTTAGAAGCTCAGAAAATGAGCTCTTTTCACTATTCTTATTTTTTCTTTTTCTTGGAAAATGGGCCCATTTTAAACAGCAGCAACACATGACGTTGTACCAGGGTGAAGTACTCGGCACATGCAGCATGAAAATGACAGCATTATCGTTCCTGTCCTAGAGGGGACACAACAGGATGCCATGAGGGCTCTGAGGGAACCTTCTCTGCAGCGAGAGAAAGGAATCCATCCTGGGAATGCACACTCCCTATTCCAGCCACAACTATTAAATAATACTCTTCCATATGTAGGCAGCAAGTACAAAACATGTGCAGGAGCCGTAGCATGGTAATGCACAAGTGTGATGGGAAACCTGAATAATCGCTTAACTAGTGATATAGAAGCAACAGGGGCCCAATTCAGCATGATACTCCAAGAAGTTTGGTAAACACACCAGAGACTGCTTGATAATAATTTTGCCTGTTTCCAGAAAAAAGACCTTTTGAAGTTTGTGCATGTGATGTCAGTTCATTTTTTTCAAAGGGGCAACGTGACAGCTGTGTTGGAGATAATCAAGAAACCCAGGGGCAATTAGGTTTTAATGCTGTGACAGTAGGGAAGTATACCAACCTCCTTGTTACAGCCACAAGTTTCTCGGCAAAATGTTCTGTAATAAGGCACATGGGATATCATCACTTCTTTGCAGAATATTTTCATTACTTTTTTGTGTGCGTTTGAAACCGTGCAAGGAATTACTTGCAGATTTGCAGATGCCAATCAGAGCTACAGCACCCTATTTCGCTTGAAGTAAACATTATTACAATTATAATCTACATCAGGTAGAGGAAAGGAAGTTTTGCAGACTTACACAAACTGAAGAACGAGAGCCAGCAGTGCCACACAGGGCACTTGGACTTCTCTGGTACATCCATGCCTGATGTAGAGATGTTCTTCGGTGTCTCTGGTGTGGCCCCTGACTAACTCACATCTGGCAAATTAGTCATCTTCCCAAAATCCCAGGTAAGGGTGAGGGAGAACCCCCAGAAAGATGGAAAAACACCGAAGTACGGAGAAGCCAGCTGAATTCTCCACAGAAAATTTGCCCCAGAAGAGGGTACTCAACCTGGGCTCTGTTTTTCTCTCCTGTTGGCACATTGCAATTTCCCGTTTGTTCACGAACACGTGTGAGTATAGCCTATGTGGAAACGGAACATTCAAAGTCTGCTTGGAGCACCTCCTTCTCCTGATGCAAAGATTACAGCTTGGGCTGCTACAACATCAAGAATGAAATGGACTTCACTACATCACAGAAATCTTACCTGCAAGTTACCCCCTGCACTTAAAAGTCCATCTAATATTCAGTCATTTAAAAAATAAGTATTTTCATTTCAAAAATCTGATTTTTTTTTAAAAATACGTATGTTCCAGAGCCGTTCAGCAAAGCAAAGGTTTGGGGATTCCCACCATGACACAGACTCCTGGCATGCTGCTCATAAGAACAATACGGGTAGGGGCAGAACTACCTGTTCTGCCATCCAGCCTCTCCCTACACCGTGGTGCTCCAGGTGCAAAATGCCCTTATTCTTACACTTTTGGTAAAAGCACTCTTACACTTTTCCCTTTCCAGTTCCAGGGAAGCTATTTGAATCCCTGACCATTTCTCACAGCGGTCTTGCAGAGAGAGAAAATGGAAGGGGACGGTGGTCAGGGGGATCATGCCTAAGTGATGTGCTGGGGGACAGGCAGGGCAGAGCAGCCCACCCCTTCTCCTTCCTTCTCACACCTTTCAGCTGCAGGAATACAAAATAGCTTTAGCAAGTCTATACTGTGGAATACAAAGCAGAGCAGTATCAGCAAAGGTCTACAGCAGCCAGCAACGCACCAAACGCACGGCATCCAGCCAGCATGTCTCACCTGCCGGGGCAAGGGAGCCCCGGGGGGGCTGACTGCCAGGTCCAGAGCTCCCGCCAGCCCTCTCCCCTTCTCCCTGGGGGGCTGCAGGCACCCACAGCAGCCCCAAAGGCAAGCTCCGTCAGTGCTGTTCTACGGTCAGTTTGCACGGGTGGAGAATGACTGCTCAGGGCGCAGGAGAACCACCTTTCTTCAGCAAAGGTGAAGTGATGCTCTGTTTTCAATTGCACGACCTCCTTCGCTCGAAGCTCCCCATGCCATATGAGCCTGCTGCCTTTTGCCTTCCCCTCCTACGACGGGGATTATAGATTCCCATGGCACAACCTGCACTGCCGCCACACAGAAAGCACCAGACTTTCAGCAACAGAGAGAAGGGGAACAAAATAAGGAATTCACAACAAAAGGCTACCTAGTTCTGCACTCAGACCTGATGCCTGATGTATTTTGGTTTTATATGCAGGACACTCAGTTATTCTTCTCACATGTACATCAGGCACTGCTGGAAAATGTGGCCGTTATCCATCAAGTCCTTTGCTTTAGTCAGCTTCCAGCAGAAGAGTAATAGATGCACTTGTGTTGTCACATCATTGTCCAAAATGTCAGGGAAAAAAAGCCCTGAACATTTACAATTCCCTAAGGAAATCAGTTCTTAAAAAATAGAATAAAAAAAAAAAAAAGAGGGGGACAGACGCATGCAGAGCATCCCTTTTCCATGAGTGCTGAGGTGTGCAGGAAAGTGCCCTGACTAGCTGTACGCCAGCCAAGTGCCCACACTGTGGCTTCGTTTCCGCTGAAGAGTACACTGCATCTGGATAAAGCCACATGTGCACATGTGGGTTTTCATTTCCAAGATCCAGAATTTGAAATAGTCTTCCCTCTGGACATCATGCATTAAAAGAGATGTATCGGTTTGAAGGTGAGTGTAATCTCTTCCCAGGGCACGTGCATTAAGATTCAAAGAGTGCGGTGAGGTGGTCAAATCAGGCACTGCAAATCTTCGTGGACAGTAAAGGAAAAGGGGGGAAACACAGAAAAGAAAAAGATGAAATACAAGATGACAAGAAGCAGTAGTCAAAGTTAGGAGGAAGAGGGGGTCAGGCACACAAACTAAGCAAGGTGGCACGGTGGCATTTTCCTGGTGCAGTAACCTCCACGGCCTGCTTTTAAAGGGTCTGACACAGGTACGGCAGGACTAAGCAAAGCTTCAAACCTTTTAAAGCTGGGTAAAATGCAGACATGAACAAAGATATTTCTTTACTGAGATGCAGGGAAGAAAAACGAAGTGGAATGGGAGGGAAAGAACACGCTTCCCAGAACAGCCTGAAGGTGAATTTTGGTGACCTCCCTCTCCTCACTACTGCCTAAACCAACCCTGACCTGGGCCTACAAACCCTGCGGAGGAGCTGTCGCCAGTCCTGCAGACTTGCATCGGCACACACTTGTACATTCGCAGCTGCAAGTACACACCATCAAAACCTCGAAGGAGAAAGACAAGGTGCAATAAATTTGAGCGCCTTGCCCACTACATTTGTGTTGAGCGCCCCTTTCCCACAACCCCTGACTGCAGCACAGCGAGTGTGTCCAAGAAAGGGGCTTATAACAACAGGAAATGAAGCTGAAGTTAGACCAGACCGCAGGAGTCTGGATCAGAGATGAGTAACACCACCTGCTCAGCCCTCTACACTGCCCCTCCAACCCAGCCCTGTGCGGCATCACCCGTGCCAACCCCGAAAAGGGACCTTTCAACTCAGGGCCCGGCACCTTGCTCCTCTGGACAGGGGACACGCGGCCACGCTCAGCAGCACACCCTCCCTCCAGCTCTTTAACTGGGCTCAGGTCGTGCTGGGAGCTCTTTAACTGGGCTCAGGTGGTGCTGGTAAGTAACTGATGGACGTGGTGCTGGTAAGTAACTGATGGACGTGGTGCTGGTAAGCAACTGATGGACGGGAAATGAGTGTGAGGCAGACGCCGAGTCGGCTCCTGCATCCAAACACCAGCAGCCGGACGTGAAGCAGCAGCAAACGCTGAAGCTCTGCCGTTCCTGTGCCATTTCCAGCACGGACGTGCTTACAATTGCTCAGCGTAACGTTTCACTGGGTACAATGCTGCTGGTGGGACTGCCCGGTGCCTTGTCAGAGAGGGAAGTGCAGGGGGCTGAGTCAGATAAAACAAAGATAACGTGTTACGCAGACACTGCTGTGGATGAGTATCTAGAGAAGAGAGACTTTAAGGGGCAGCACAGTAAGAAATCAAGATAAAGAGGAAAGGCACACAAGGCGAGCATACAGCTCTCCACACATTCAGCCTTTAGGGATAATCTTCCTGTTTTTTTTCCCTGAGAGCCAAAAAAGGCACCCAAAAAAAAAAAAACAAAACACCTCTGTGCACAACCTAAGTTTGTACTTAGTGCCAACTTTGCATCTGCATCAAACTCCTACACAGCGTAAGATGCAACATTGTAAACATGCTCGTTTTCCTCACTTTATCAAATCGTGTTAACTTGCTCTCTGCAGCATTCTCCAAGGCCGGCAACTGGGAGACGTGCGGGAAATGTAAATCGCTCCCCTTTGGATATGATCACCACAGCAGTGAATTGCAACCCAGAGATGGGCTCAGGATTAGAGCCGAGAACCCGCTGAAAGGCACTCAGCCGTGGCGCTGTGCCAGAAGGGTAAACTTCCGTGGGCAGGTCTTGGGAAAGAAGAAGAGTGCATAACATACAGCTATCTATGGCTGCACAGACCTCAAAGCAGCAGCCTCAAGGCCAATATATAATTAAAGGATGCCAACAGGTGTTAAAAACAAGTGTGTATTTATGTATGCAAATACATGGGAGAGCTATATTAAATATGAATAAGCACCTAGGAAAGCAACTGCCAGCAGGCTGTAGGATAAAATCCATTTGCCAGACAAATACAGATGTATATATAAACAACCGCATTTTTTTAAAAAAAATCACATTTCCTGCATGGCACTATTTGTGGTAGAGAACATTATTATAATCACTTTAATCATGGATCGTTTATTTAAATAATTTTTCAATTTCAAAGATTCAGCGGATGTTGGAATGCAAATAAAGATAATTAGAACGTGAAAATAATTGTTTTCCCAATGTCTTATTTTCATGTGTACATGCCACTGCTAACAGCTACCGGCGTTAACCCCAGGCCAGGACTCCGCTGAATTCCATACTGCACCAGCACAAAAATAAAAAGCTGTCTGAACCCTAAGGAATTTGCAGCTCTAACAGAAAAGAGGCAGCAGATGGATAGAGACAGAAATAATCAAGAAGTCGTAGTTAACAAGGCAGAGGTTAGTCTCAGCAAACCAAATCCCCGGTTGCTGCGAGCCTTTCACAGGCACCACAACAAAGAGAAGTTCTGATCATCGATGGCCACACGCGGAGCTCCGCACACCCTTCGTCTCGCCGCTGTGCTCCGTCTGTCGCCCCCACGCTCGCTGGCACCCGCGTCTCGTTCACCCACCTCGGGTGTCTAACAGGAAAACTGTGCGGGCCGAGGACTGTCACGTACAACCTCGCCCTCCAGCCCCCAGCATAGCAGAGCTCAAACTGGTCACAGAGACAGATAAACCCATTTATGAACAAAATGGCTCATTAATAGTAATATTTATTAATAACTACTCCAACAGAGCATGAGTTCACACAAGTCTGAAGTCGAAATTACCACACACAAAACCTATGTAAAGCAAGAGAGCCATCCATCAATACCTGAGTAACGGTGCCTTCCGAGGCCTTTTCTTCAGTCACCCACCTCTTGCCCTAAAGCTGAACCATGCAGAGGACAGGAAGAGTGGCTGGCACAGAATTAATTATCTTGTGGAACCGAGACACACCATCACTAAATGCATGCACTGTGCCCGATCTTGGCTGGAACCTCCCGAGGCACTACGCTACATACCACAAGAATAAAAACTAGCCCAACAGATGGCTGGTTGGCTATAACAAGAGCAGCACAAGAAAAAAACACATTTAAAACATCCTAAAAGAGTTTTCTGTGACAGAGAGAACATTGCTGTTAGCCTTTGGAAGCTGTTATTTCAGCACATTTGCCGCCATGACCTACTCATTACTACACCTTTCAGAATAATTTTAAGCCAATAAAGTAATTCATATAACCAAATCTGTCTTTCATGACACAAGATCATTCCACATGCCTTTCAGGTTCTTAAATTAAATGCTTAAAAGTCACGAGATGGGAAAATAAGACTGCTGTGCAGCATCAAACCCACCCCTTCTCGTGCCCAGATAGACCTGCACTGTGGGGGAGTGCTGTGCTTCCAGACTCCACTTCCCAACTGCCATCGAAGGGTTAAACAACAAATTTAGCCATTCGAAAACAAGCAATAATTGGTAAAAGGGTTGCTTTTGCAGCACCCCAGCGCAGCACGTACAGCCGGGTGGGAGAAATCACGGCACTGAGCGCGGGTGCAAAGCTGCTCTCAGTGGCAGCAGGGACCAAGGCAGCTGAAAAGCTGGGTGCTCCGAAGAGTTCTCTCCCTTCCAAAAGCCTATGCTGAACACTTTCTAACACACTAATATTTTCAGTGAGGTCTCTGTGGAATACACCTTCAAAACAACTCCACCTTCATAACAGACAAACAAAAGAATCTGTCACTGAGCATTTTGTACCTTTGTACCAGGAACATGGATCTTTATAGCTAGGATTCCGTTCCTATGAACGTCTTTGTATGTTTTATGATTATTTAATGTCTTTTTTTAAAATAGCACTTTTTTTTTTCCCCTTGGACATCTCCCAAGGACCAAAAGCAACCCACAGAAAACACTGCTTAGAGTCAAAGTTCATGGAGACTTCACTCTGCAGAGTTAGGCGTGTTCCATCTATTCATTACATTACTTTTTCAGTAAGATATAGTGAATTACAAGGTAAGAACGCAGCTTCTACACAATGGCATGCTTAATAAAGCTTCAGCTGCAACTTCCATGCTCAAACGTGCAATGTGACAAATTGTCCAATGCAATTCACACCTCAGAAGTAGAAAAGAAATAGCATGTAAATGGACCTCGCTTGCTCTTAAATCACTGTTAGCAAATCTGAACGTCTTTAAGCCTGGTAGTTTTGAATCAGGCCTATTTAACTTGCAAAGGTAGGTCAGGTTTTATTGATCACCTCTAATGCTTATAAATGCACTCAAAAAAACCCGAGAGTAATGAGAAACAAACACATAGCTCATGGAAAAACATGCGGTAGTATTTACAGCCTTCAAGCTATGCTGTTATCAGTGCCATTTCTATACACACCAGAATGCAGATTATAGGCTTGCCCGTTCATACTGGAAAGGGAAAAAGAGCCCTACCAGAGCAGAGGTGGATTAGTATTTGTATTTACTAAAAGCAAAACTATTAACTTCCAGAACACAGTCACAGCAGCACAAGTCTATTTACTTCTCAGTTATTATTCCTCAACCTTCTTTCAGTGCAATATTTTGTGCCTGGATTTCCTGCGCAGAGTCCATGCTATGCCTTGAATTTTGAACTACTAACAACTGGTGGCATTATCCCAGTTGCTATAGAAATAAGGCAGGCTTATTGTTATTTATATTATGGCATCACCTAGAGGTGCTTTTAATTAATCAGAGTTCCTTCCCCTACACCTTTCAGAGAAGTCTGTTTATAATACTGACGAGGTTTTTAAATACATAAGTGCTGACTATTTGAAGAACCTAGATTTTAAAGGAATGAGATGACAAACAAGGAAATAAACAAACATGATCTGGCTAAAGGCCGGTGATCCACTTGACAGAGAAACAAGGGAACGCTGAAATAGAAAGAATTGCGGCACTTTCCACCCTTGTGGTCAGCACAGGCCGAACACGCGCCAAGATGTAGATACAGTCTTACCTGACACAGCTATTTGCTTCCCTACCCTAGCCTTTCGTAAAGGATTTCACTTATGAACCACCGCTCAGAAGAATGAAAAGTGTTTTTCCATGCAAAACTGAACATGGTTTTCACTTTGTTATTTTTCATGGCATGCTAAACCAAAACTGCAATGGATTTTCAATTGACATCTGATATATCACTCCCATTCCAACTATTAAACACTCATTTTTATGGCCTGACAGAGATTCTAAATATAATATTTAAAGACACAAAAACATAAAACCACTGTAGTTAATGTACCAGAACAGACAGGATTTCTGGGTTTTATTCTACCGCAGACTTCTTGTGCAACTCAGACAAGTTCCTTAAACCAACCCTTACACCCTGGCTTCCTCCACTGTCTAATGAACAGGTGAGCTGCCTCAACGGATCAGTGCCCAGGACGTGCTCTGGAGCTATGCTGCCAGAGAGTTAGAAAAGCCAGTAACAAATAGTATAAATCCCCATCATCAACTTCAGGCAATTATGAAATGTTTATCAGCCTCCAAAGCGAAGGCTAAGAAGCCTGCTTATTTTGGCAGATAAAGTCAAATTACCTTGACTGAAGTTGGTATGTGTCCGAAGATGAACAGCTATGGCCTCATTTGCTTTTAGTTATTTTTGATGAAATGTCAGCTCAAAAAACTGAAAGATACTTCCTAGTTATTTAGGCAATGTGAAACTTGGGCAGTTATTTTCCAGGAAACATGGCCTGCCTGACAGTTTTTAAATGAATAAAAGTGATATTATTACAATTATCATTAGAAGAAGATGTCCCTCATCAAAATGTGTCTGGATTTTAATTGACAAGGTTTGGGTTAATGCTGTGAAAATGCCAATGAAAGCAAAGCCTGTGGCTCAAACTAACTGTCAGCACTGAGCAACCTCAACCTCTAACCCAGCACAGATTTATCACTCTGTGCACACTGTACTCATGACAAGAAACGTTTGAATTAATCATTAACAACTAGAAATTCCTCCCAGACAGAAAGCGAGCAGAGTGCAGGGCTGCCCACCCCCCTTTCCCTTGCTCCTGAGACAGGAGAGGTGCCTACAAGCCTTTCGAATGAGATAGGCTTGTTTTATTGTTGTTTCACTGCCTTTTCTTTTCAGAGCACTGCAGGGGAAACTCTGAGTGGTCCTAAAAAGGGGAGACACAGTCTGAGAAACCGCAGAGCACGTAGGGCTCAATGTCCGCCCACCCCCGGCCACCCTCCCCAGTCAGCCCCACGGGAGCTCAGAGCCTTCGTGGAAGAGGGACGGTGGTACAGTATGACCGTGTGGGGTCACACACCTACACAAATCCCACTGTGCAGGCTAAAGGCCTTCCTTACTCCCGGCAATACCCACACGGTTGGTCTCCCTTCTGCCGTTCGCTCTCCAGCCCAGCAAACGCACGGTGCTGGCTGAAGGCACAGGGACGGCTACCCAGTGCGTCCAGCCCACTCCTTCTGCCATCTTTCACATGGACTCATCCCAAATGGTGGCACCAGTTTCCAGTATACCAACGGAGCACCCACCGCTTGGGCCGTCCCACCAGTTAATTCAGGGTAGGTCCCACCATGGCCACCGGGACCTCTGCAGTGGTGGTATCAGTTACAGGGCAGTTGGTCACACTGGTACAGAGACCAAAAGGCCGTCAAAATCCCAGCAGAGAAGCCATCAAAAACTAGGATGCAAGCACAGGCACAGCGTATCGGTCCTCTGTGTTTTGGTGTCACCCCTGGGACAGCACAACCACGCAGAGAAGGACTTACAACCATCCTACTTCAGCCACCAACTCAGTAACGCTTGGGAAGGTCCCCTCAGCTGCAGGGGCAGTCAGCACCACTTCTCCCAGCTGACTGCATAAATAAAACACACGGGGCCCTGTAAAACCTTCCTGAATTCTCCTCATTTCTGTTTTCTCTATCCAGCACGCTGGTGCAGACCTTCCCCTATATCGGTGAGCGGAAGGAGGGAAGCTGAGAGCTGTCCCTGCCTGCCAGAGGCATGAGACCCGCCAGGGTAACGGCACGCTCCTAAGCCTCACCTCGCCTTTACAGCGTGTGCTCCAAATGCTGCGGTTCTCAGCTTCTCCTTCGGCGCGGGCGACGGGGCAGCGGGGCGGGCGACACAGCTCGCGCACACACCTTGTTGGTGCCCCAGTCCAAGTCTCTGTACGACATCTGATGCAAAACTAAAAAGTTCATTCCCACACGATGCTAAGACTGGAAAGTACAACAGCACTGAGAAGAAAGGGAGAGGGGAGTCTCCAACAAGATCAGGGGCCAGTTCCTGCAGCGGAGGGAAAGGCTTAGAGGGTGGCAGTGCCAGTAAGGCTGCTGGCCCCTTCCCAGTCATTGGGAGGCAAAGACTGATGGGGGCATTAGCTCAAGAGAAATGCTGCTCACTTCACTGTCCCCTTTTCTCCCAGAGCTGAAAGGCAGCCGGTTTTCCTCCCATTCACCTCCTGCTACCCTGCCTTTCTAGTTCTCACTGTTTTCTATATATTCAGCACAGCAACTACAAGCTGGAAAGCTCCCGTTAAACGATGCCAACAAGAACTCGCCACTTACAGCTAACGCTTGGCTGCACGCATTCTCTCTTATTTCCAAATGTTTTCAGTATGTTTCAGCTTCCCTTCATTGAACATATTCATAATTATCTGCAGCACATCTAAAGAACTTGTACAACAGGTTTCTGCTTCCAAACATGGTCTCCTGGCTGCAAAAAATCAGCAGGACAGCACTAGAAATAGGTTTGTGTGGAGCAGGAGGTAGAGCTCAGGAAGAGGAACCTAGAAGCCACACCATCACAATTTGAGTCAGTGACTTCTACCAGGCACCAGTTTGGCCCTTTACAAAATCCAAAATATTTCTTAGAACATCACCCCTCAATTAACCAGCAAATTAGTCAGCAACATGACAATACATTTCACAATAAAGATGTGCGAAGTGGAGGCTTCTGGTACCTTAACTGCAAACCTGAACAGCTGTCGTGGCTTAATCCCAGCCAGCAATCGAGATCACACAGCCACTGGCTCACTTTCCCCCTCCATCCAGTGCAGGATGGAATCGGAGGAAAAGACATGGGAACTCGTGGGTTGAGAAGAACAAAAGTAAATGAAATAATCATACCAAACATACTAACAGTACTAATAATACGTAGCAATGATAATGGACAAGAAAGCAAATGATGCAACTGCTCACCCCCACTGACTGAGACAGAGCACCAGAGAACCCAGCCCTGGCCCAAACCCCAGCTTACATACCGAGCATGATGTTTTGTGGGGTGAAATACCCCCTTGGCCAACAGCCTTTCAATACCCTTTAGACTAAGCAAGGGCATCACTGAGGAGTTACACCAAATGCTCATTTCTTTAGCTTAGCACCAAACAGTCACTTAACAAAAGTTTTCTGAGTCTTTCAGACTCTTCCATGCATCCTACAGAGCTATCTAAGGAAGGGCACCTTGGGCACTTAAACAGTGCTGTGCAGGCTCTGTAGTGCTCAACTCAAGCTGGTTGGACCCAGCATGCAATTCTGAGACCAGAACGGCTCCTGAAGTACACACAGTGCTGGGGCTTCCAGCAATTATTTCTGTGGTCCTTAAGACAGAGGTTGTTCAGAGACAGAACTGCT
Organism: Eurypyga helias; assembly: GCF_000690775.1. NCBI lineage: Eukaryota > Metazoa > Chordata > Aves > Eurypygiformes > Eurypygidae > Eurypyga > Eurypyga helias. The sequence continues at coordinate 31,377 of NW_010251973.1, read as the reverse complement.
CCTTTAGGTAATTACATTCCCAGGGCTACACGGTGCCTGTCAAACTCTCCCTCCTTTACATCACAGGCCAGGTTTTGTGGATCATTATGAAATAAGTATGTCATCCTGAAGGATAAAAATAAACCAAGCTGTAGCTCATCTGAACCTGAACGTTACCAAGTCACTACTATAAAGAAACACAAAATGTTGCTCCCTGACTGCATATGGGACGTGGGTGACTAGGATACACAATTAAGCTAATATTTTTCCAACAAATGGTAAAAATTACTATCTGGGTGGTGTCTGAGCTGCAGGCAGAGCAGTAAAGGCTCTAGAGCATCCTGAGCGATCAGTCCTACATGCAACATGCCCCACTAAGCTTTGTTCTGGCAACATTCCCACTATTCAAGGAAGCAAATGGAGTATTCTCCATCTTTTTTCGGCAAGGCTGGATTTTTGGCAAGCTTGGAAAGTAGAACTATCTTAACTACGTGGCAAGATGGTAGTTCATAATTAATTTTCCACATCAACTGTTGGCCGCCCTCCTCTTCCTCTCTGCTAGGGTGCAAACTGCCAGTGGATACTTATCCAAAGAGCAGTCATGCCATAGAGCAAAAAGCATGATTATTATTATTAGCTAATACTTTATAGCGTGAGCTAGTAAAAAACACGAGGTAAGCGAGCCTGGGCGCAGTGAGAGCAGTACCAGTGCAACGGCCACCCTGCTGCTTATCATCTAAGAGATGTTAAAATGAAGGGGACAGAAAAGCAGGATGGAGAGAGTGAGGCAAATAGTAGAAGGCTGAAAGTACATACGGGAACATGTTCTCAGAAGATGGTTTTGAGCCAGGTAATTTCGAAACATCTGCAGCCCAAAGAAACACACACCCTTTTCCATCCCAGTTGGACTCTGCCCAAGACACGGCCCACGGGCTGCCAAGCAGCAGCTCTGCGGAGGACAAGGGGCTCCAACTGCTTCATCTTCCACGAGAAAGAAGGTGTACTCCATTCAGAGTTAGCATTCTCCGCTCCGCAGTCCCCAAATTTCACAGAGACTAGAGTGCAAACTGATTACAACGAGGTCATTGATCCTCACAGGATAAATATCTTCAGAATAAAACAGACCACTACTTGATGCTCTCTGAAGCAACACTACAAACATCAGAGCCCAGAAGGCAGAACCACAGCCTGACAGCCCAGGAACAAGCCCATTTGTATGACTTTGGGCAGATCCATTGACTTCTCAGTACTTCAAAAGTACAGGTAAAGGACTATTATGTCACTGTTCCGTGAGCGGTATCTTAACAATCTCATGTTAAGTTTTGGAGTTTCTCATTTTCTTTCAGAAATTCAACACAGTTCTGCTGCTCATATCAGCTTTTTAATTCATTTTACACCAAGATATTTGTTATCAGAAATTGTGCTTTGATATGTGTCAGGTTGATGGATTCAATAAAAGCCCTGTCAGGAGAAGCTGAGTGAATGGGGTTGCAGAAGTGGTGTCATCAAGGGAATTGATACGTTAGCAGCCAGTCTGCTGATCTTGCAACAAAACATGCAAACATAATAGCATTTTATTTCCTCACCCTGGCAAAATAGTTCAGAGAAACACTAGAAAACATTTGTATAAATGTTACTCGTACAAACAAGCTCGGCTGTTCAGTGATAAGAAACATATGTAAAAAGCAATCCTGCACGCTGTCCTGTTTTCCTATTTGGTGTGCAAAATTCAGCCAAGGAGAATAAAGACTTTATTCACAATAAAGTTTTGAATTAAACTGCAGGAATTCAAGCAGACATCCCACCACGCTCCAACTCAACTCTTCCTTCAACAACGTAGGAGGAAAATTTTACTGACACGTTTTCAGGCACAGCCAGTAGACCTGCACCCCTCACCAAATCACTGGGAAGTGGCATTAACATTTTATTTTGATATCCAAACCAACAGGCACATAACATCAGTACTCGTTTCTGCTTTAATAAATGAAATCACATAAGAAGGAAGACATATTTGAAGAGAGAAATAACAACTTTTTATCAGACCACAAAATACGAGAACAGGACACCTGCCCACTGCTCTGCTATCGATCAAGCAGGGCTTGAATCTGCCAGCTCTCCGCTCCCCCCACACCACAGCCGCAGCGCTACCTCGGCGCTCTCCTGGAGCACAGAGATTGTGTTCACCTCACTGACTTACAGAATATTTGGGAATGCTAAAAAAATGTTATGTTGAGACTCAATTTTAAAAAGAGAGAAGTACTACTACAGCCTAAACAAAGTAAAGGGAAAAGTTCCAAAGCAATTCATCTGAAAAAGGTGAATTGCATTGAGGATTTATGTCCGTGTAATGAAGACAATGAATTGCTACGAGATCCATAAAACACATTAAACGAACAGGGTTTTTTCCAATTCTACTTGCAAGATAAAATTTATTAACTATGTTTAATGGCTACTTAAAATTTTTCTCTTACATATTTATTAAATGTGCTTTTTCAGCAGAAGAGAACATTTTACTAACTGGATTCTACTAATCTAAAAAATTAGCAATTTAAGAAAAAAAGTATTACTCTGCACATTAGCTACAAAACCCTTTAAAATAATTCCTTTCACAACAAGATTACCACCACCACGATTGCATAAATTCTGCTAAAAGGGCATCTGACTGTCTCACACAAGCAAACAACATTCTATTGCAAAGATGAATGAGTTCAGCTAACTTTATTTGGACACATGTGGCCACTTCCAGCAGAAATACGGGGCAAACGTGAGTCCTGATGCCGTTTGGTGTTCCTATATTCACTTAATTAAAATCCCCTCTATGCAGAAGAGGGGGACACATGGAAGAAACTGGCTTAGATTGGAGCAGTGACCTCAAACGGATCCACATCCAAATCCTGTGCTTGGTGTTACAGACCCAGCTGCTACGCCAAGTCTATCTTCACGCCTCCAGCTGTGGGGATCAGATGCACCTTTTGCACAAAATCACACAGACGTTTACCTCTAAGAGTGACCTGGAAGTGACTCTGTTCCTTATTCACTATCTGCCATATGGGAAAAAGCAGCACTTCTGACTGACAAGGGTGTGATGGGAACACATAAAGCTGATGGTAGTAAATTACTCTAAGTGTGCATCAGCCCCCAAGATGAAGAGAAAGGATAAAAAAGCATCTTAGCTCCTTGAATGAACAGTAGTCTTGTCAACTCTTTCAACTTCAGCACAATCTCCTCAATCTGCAATGTTGTTCTTAAAGATCGTTTCCATAAACGTGAGCTTTCCTTAACTAAGTACCAGGGTTTTCACATCTGACGGTCATCAAGTGAGATGCAAACCAGCACAACCTAGTTTAACGCCTACATAACAGTTTTGCATGTATCAAGTGTATGGAAAATGCTCTTTGTTCTCTGAAACAAAAGGGTCTGCCAAGTCCTGCACTACTTCTGCTGCAGCCCAAGACGTGAACCTTAGACAGAGTCAGAGCAACGCAGGTGGGAAAGACGTGAGGAGCTTGTCTAACCACCACCCTGTCCAAGGCAGGGTCAGCACCACCGTCACAGCAGCAACCAACCACTCTGGGGTGGAACCTCACACACCCTTGTGCACCCTGTGTACTCAGCAAAACACAGGTGCTCCTTGCAAGGAAGATTTACACGCTTTCACCTACAAACCCCACGCAGCAACAGGGAACAAACAAGTTTCTGTGATTCCTACATGGTAATAGTGCAAAATATTCCTCCGCAAGTCAAGAAGCCCTCTGGATAACGAAATACCTCTCCTAGAGCCTTACCCTTCAGGTACTACAATCACAAGATCAGCAGCTTGGAAATAAACAAAAGTGAAGATGATAACCAAAGCACGACTGATGTTTAACCACCTCCTCTCCTAGAAAGCAGGTGCCACTGGAGCAGACAGACAGAGCAAGCACCGCGGCGGTTACGGCAGGAACCTCTCCCACTGACAACAGCGCTGTTTTCTTTCGATGCCTGCACAGATTAACAGCATATGTCGTGGTTGCAACAGACGTTTCCTGGCCCTCAGTGTTTAAAAATGAAGTACCTGCTTTCAGCGATTTCCACCCACCTGTGCTGCAATCGCTGAGCAGGCAGTCGCCAGGCCTGCGGAGCGCTGATGCGTGAGAGAGCCTACAGCTCCCCGAGGTAACGCTACTGCTGCAACCAAATCCAACGCAGAAGAAAGAATACACGCTCACCTGGATGGCTCATATCTTCTTAGAGACTTGTAAGACAGTTTGACCATTTTTTTCCCCACCTTCCCCCAAGTATGGGTGTTATATTGCTGCTGTACTTAACAAGACTATACTGCTGGTTCAGTCACATATGAGAAGTCAATACCCATGTTACTGAGTAACAATAAATGAAACGAAAAAGGATAGCATCATCTGATACAGCTGAGATCTGGGAACCAATACTGCAAATTTGGGCTTTTTTTAATCAGCAAACTTGGCCTTCACAGAATAACTTGGCCTAGATAAAAGAAGCCACAGCATCAGAGGTTGTTACAGTAAATGCTTCTATGGCACAAGCTTTGTACACAATATATTCCTCTAGTCCTGGTGCTCAATTTCTTGTTAAAAGATATATTGCATCTTGCCTTGCTACAGTTACAGCATAACCAAGGCAATGTTTGTGTGGCTATGGCACACGCAAACATTCTGAGTGCTACACAACAAAAGCGGCACATACGATCATGCAAGAAATTGGTATTATTTCAGTCCTTGGCAAGCAACAAGAATATACAAAGCCCAAAGGAAAGCACAGGGCTGTATTACAAATTGCCTACTTCAGCATCATTTATTTTTTTCATCTCTGACCCTCTGAACTGCAGACATCAGTGAAACACAAGTGGAGCTTTCAATACATGCATGCCTATCCCCAAACACCCATGACCAACAGCAAGACACAACCATCGGGGAGCGTTTCGTAAAAGCAAGCACTTGATAGAAACACACACCCCCACAAGCCCAAGGCTATAAAAAACACTTCACTCCTGATGAACACTCTTTAGAGTCAGGGAGAACAAAGGTCATTTACAGGGGTAGTATGAGCAATAAACACAAAGGCTGCTAACTTACCTATTTTCCCCATATGTAGATATTCAGAAAAGAGCAAAAAGACAAAATAAGGGGAAAAAATGACATACCTTACCAAGCCTGAATGCTGGACACAACTCGTTTCAGAGCAACATTGGTGTGAAGGTAAGTTCCTCAGGCAATCAACTGCAATTCCCTTCTGAGCTGCCCAGAAGGCTCCAGCTCCCCCTTGTCCGTGTCCCTGAGGAAGATGCAGTGTCCTCCCGTATTTCAGAGCCTCAGCTACAGAAGGTGCTGTTCAGAAAAAGGGAAGAACAGAAGGTGTGGCATTAAATTCTAGGGTCAGTTGTTTGGCAGATTCAGAACAGAACATGAGACAACATCGGAGAGGAATGAAATGTCAAGGCAGAACCAAGAGTCTGTGACAATCCATCATGCATGGCACCTTCGGAGGGCAATCTCGGAATTGAAGAACTGTGGTGCAAAGCTGTTCTTGCTTTACAGTACTTAATAGTGTCCCTACACCAGGCAATGAATGCCAGCCCGGCTACTTTTTATTCCAGTCTGATATCATAAGTAAGCAATACACTGCTCCATAGGGAATATTTTAATTCATTATGGCATTTCTGCAGAGTAACAGGACTTTCATATTAAAAGCACAGACACAGACTCAGTTTTAATCCTTCACACTGTTAAAATGGCTCTCATTCACGGAATTCAAAGCTCCTGAACAGGCAATCACATTAGGACCTTACAGCTGATGGGAAGCAGCGACTGTCTGCCAAAATCACAGCTACAGGTTCCTGAAGATCAACCTCAAAAGCAATTGTCAGAGACAGATAAATGGCTCGAGCTTTTGTGGAGGGTGAAACCACAACAAGGCTCAGCATTCCCACATTTCCTAGCTCACCGTCACTGCTGGATGTGATCAGTGTTTGAGAGGTCGGACCCTGGCACTGAGCATGGATGTGAGAGCCTCACTGAGGACACCCAGGTGAGAAGAGTGATGGAGACAACTGCCTGGCAGTCACCAGAAACCTTAGAGAAGCATCAGGAAGTCCAGACATTCATCACTCTCATTACATTAATCATCCCTAACCCCTGGAATACTGGAAAACACCTGAAGGACCATCTTTCCCTCACCCGGACCCCACAGCCTTCAAAGCGAGACCAGGCAGGGCAGCACAGAGCAGGCAAGGACCAAGCAAAGAGCAGGATCCGACCTCCCTAGGAGAGAGACATACACACTAGGTGGTTTGTGTCCTTAAACTGGGCTCAGAGACACTTTTCTAACATGACCTTAACACAGCAGCCATGACTGCATTCTGGCTTTGCTTAGAAATGTAAAAAAGGCAAAGAAAAAAAATAGACATACTTATTCCTTAGAGGTTTCCCACACAGGAGAAATCCTGTAGCAGCTCGAAATACCACAACATCCCATTACATCCTCTCAAAAAATCCTGAACTCATGAACAGGTTACAGCTATCTGGAAAGCGCTTTAGCTTTTGGGCTTGCAAGAAGGAAGATTTCAGTAATCAGCGTGTAAAACTGCCCACAGTAAAAGTTAGCACCATACCACTTTTCTTTTTAAATATGTATTATTTTTACTAAAAAGTCCACATAGCAAGCATGGTCACCCAGATCAGAACAACCAAATATATTCATTTAATTTACCACTAATTACTTCACCGGACCTTGTGGAAGTGGTTTACGTCACATACCACATTTAAAGGCCCTCCAAGTGGAACAAGCCCAGAAGATAGAACAGGAGTCAGGATGGTAGAGCCCAGACCTGCATTTCTTGGTACACATTTTCAGACCTTCTGCCTCTCTTGAACTCAGACAGGAAGGACAAAAGTGGACCTTCACAGCTCCTGTCCTCCTCCAGGCTAACCATGAAAAATCAGCCTGCCTGCAGAACGCCTTAAGGGTACAGAAAGGGCTGAGGCTGCAGTAGTTTGATCTGCAAGTAGCAGCAAGAAAACCTAATTCTACAGCTTTTAAGGGCTTTCCACCTCTGGAGACTGCAGTTACAATTATTTTTTTCATTTTTGCTCATAAACCATAGTGCAAAATAGTCATGAAGGAAATCAGTGCTACATTTTCGTGCATTAACTACAGCCGAGCCGAGGAGTAGAAGTAACAGTGTTAGGACTAGATCATCACCGCAAGCTGAATGCAGGGGCCTGGTCTCTGGTTGGAAAAGATGCATTTTTGAAAGCTCCTAGTACAGCTTGCCAACGCTCACTGGAAGAAAATCTTTTTGGTGAGAAGTGGGCACTTTGCCTTAACATGCTGCTATGCGTGCACAGAGAGTGTCTGTGCTGCCTGAATCCCGGCGCTGTGATTGTAAATTACAGTGCAGGCAGAAGCATGCACTTCCAGATCTTAGCAAAGACACCAAAAAAAAAGCTTTCCTCACTCCTATCCACTACTGTTACGGGAATGAGAACACAGCAGCAGCGAGCTGGAAAATACTGCTGCCAAGCAGTTGCCTTATCCAGACTGAAAGCATGGAGTACGACCAGCATGTGGTAATGCAGGATGGGAAGTAGTAGAAGGTGTGGACACAGAGGGGAAAACAACAGTGATGGTGACAAAATGCAACGACTGTGCACCATTTCCACCTCTGACACAAACATTGCGCGGACACCCCTCACTCCCATGCCACAACATAACGAGATGAAATGTGGGGCCAGGATTCCCCGGAGCAGCAAGGTGCAGATGCTCCAGCCTCAATGCAACAGGCTTCCTCCACACTGCTGATGTGCATCACACAAATACAGAGGGAGCGAGGCAGACCGGGGACCATTCCTAGTCAGCAATATAGTAAGGTAAAAAGACTACTAAAACATAATGAAAAAAAAAAGTTCACAAGCTATAATTTGTGTTGGCTCAGATCCTTCAAGAAGAAAAAAAGAAGAGAAAAAAGAAGACGTATGCTAGTCCTGCTGTCCAAACCTGCACGATTTCATATTCAATAAGCCACTACTGACTTGGTGGTCAGTAGCCTATCAGGCAACTGGCTTCCCTCAAGCTTCGCACAGCTCCTGAGATGCTTCTTGGACCAGATCATTTTGACTTTGGGCAGCTCTAGCGAGCAGCCACCCTGAGGGCTGGAAAAGCCTGGGCTGACAGTGCTCTGCCGGAGCCAAGCCCAGACACCCAGGACCATTCCATAGCTGTGGAGAGCAACAGACAGCAGCATCCCTCATTAAAATACTTATTTAATTCTGCAGCTGCTGCAGGAACTGGCACTGTTCCAACCAGAAAGAAAACCAGCATATAAAAATGCCCCATGTACTACAAATCCCACAATTCCAGTTAGTTTTGGTTCTAAAATTTGTCCTCCCGCCACTCTCCTTTGATCAGACACGTGGATGTAACTGCCAGCAAACAACGAATTACTTACATTATCCCACCACTTTGGATTTTTACATTCAGTTTCTGGAGTCTGGGATTAAATATTCAGGTGCATTTCTAAATTAACATAGTTAAGCGGTATCAGATCAGTTTTCAAGTCACAAAAGCAGGCATATAGATGTTCTCATTAATCAGAAAGGCAGACAAGACATTTTTCCAGTAAAAAGAGAGTATTTCCCTTGGAGGAGACTCAGTCCTTTACAGACAGAAAGCATGAATTATACAAAATAACTATACACTTTAGATGTAACAAATCAGATCAAATATTAAACCTGAAAACACCACTTCTACCTTGAGATGTTCCCAGACCACAAATCAATGAAAGCTGGGAGACCCTCTCACAGGAAGCCTTGCTACACCTTTGCCCTGTTCCCATCCTTCCCTTTAGGCATCAGCTACTGATCACTGCCGGGGTGATCCAGGAGCTGCTGGACCCTGTCCTGACTGAGAACAGTCATCCTTGTGTTTGGGTACCATACAGCTCAAGGCGCAGCTTGGGCCTTGTGGATAGATATGACCATATTGGTGAGCATTTGCAACTTTAGAGAGGGCACAACGAGGTATCTAGAAGCTGAATTACATATTTGCAAGCAAGTATTACAGTATTAGTATGTCTCATCAAAAATTAATTACAACCTGCCTAACTGTAATTGAAAATATTAGTTGGGCACAGAATCGATTAAATATTTAAAGAGCCTGGTGACTTAAAAATAATTGAAACCATATCTCCTTGCTTAAATATTACATTTATTTTTACTGCTAGTGTGACCATTAACAAATCAGAACTCCACGTGGGTGCACACCCATGCAGACAGGTACGACACTCAGCACACTGTTGTGTTTAACCCCAGGTGGCAGCTGAGCCCCACACAGCCGCTCGCTCACTCCCCCCCCGCCCCCGC
>NW_010251973.1:16852-21973 GCF_000690775.1 Eurypyga helias | reverse complement strand
TGAGATAAAGACAGTTTAATAGGTAAAGCAAAAGCCACACGCACAAGCAAAGCAAAACACTCCCCACTTCCCATGGGCAGGCAGGTGTTCAGCCATCCCCAGGAGAGCAGGGCTCCATCACATGTAGCGGTTACTTGGGAAGACAAACACCATCATTCCTAACATCCCTCCCTTTCTCCTTCTTCCTCCAGCTTCATGTGCTGAGCATGACCCCATATGGTAAGGAATGTCCCTTTAGTCAGTTGGGGTCAGCTGTCCCAGCTGTGTCCCCTCCCAGATTCTTGTGCACCCCAGCCTCCTCGCTGGGGGGTGAGAAGCAGGAAAGGCCCTGACTCTGTGTAAGCACTGCTCAGCAGTAACGAAATCATCCATGTATTATCGATGTTGGTTTTGGTACAAATCCAAAACACAGTCCCGTACTAGCAACTGTGAATAAAATAAACTCTGCCCAAGCCAAAACCAGCACACAGATGTAACAAGCACTGCTCAGCAGTAACGAAATCATCCATGTATTATCGATGTTGGTTTTGGTACAAATCCAAAACACAGTCCCGTACTAGCAACTGTGAATAAAATAAACTCTGCCCAAGCCAAAACCAGCACACAGATGTAACAAGTTCATCTACAGCCTTTCCCTATAACTAAACTTGGTAAATGTGCTGGACTACAGCAGAGGAGCTCCACGGGTCGAGTCAGAAGAAAGGCTGTGAAACAGGCAGGGGAAAACACATCTTTATCGCTAAGTATTTAACAAGGTCAACCTTCCCTGTAAGTACAAGACAAAAGATCCCACAGCAGACTCTGAACACAGCAGGGGATGATAGCAATTCATTAGCAGGTATATCTTCTAATTACAGCCTCGGACATTAGCCCCCATACGGCTGAGTCGGCAACAGCTGCTGCGTGTTGCCACCTCCTTGGGACCGAGCTCACTGCCTTCTACCGAGCTTCAGGACAGAACGGCTGAATGCAATCCCACCTCTCTAGACTCAGCCAAGGGTATTCAGTTTCCTCAAAGGATGCTCCTGACTCCTCACAGCTCAAGTTCCAAGCGAATATGGCTTCTACACTTTCAGGGATTTGTGCCTCTGCTCCTGCCGCGTCAAGGAACTGTAGGATCAACAACTCATCCTGTCAGCTCTATCTCCGGTAAAGATCTCACATTAATTTAGTATAAAGGTGACACTGGTGAAGAAGAGAATAAGGTGAGACTTTAAATCCCTCCTTCCAGGAGGCTAATGGTAAAAAATTGGTAGCAATGCAACTTTGGCACCTCGCCAACTATAACACTTCCAGCATGGCCCACAACCCTGTCCTAGACATACTCTGTCATTCACGACGGCTCAGTACAAAACATAAATAAAAAACAAGTCTTCAGCACTACTGGCACTCAGCTGTTTTGAGGGCTTTTTTTTTTTTAACTTCTCTGCCAACAAAACAAATAGCAAAATACCAACACTGCAATTTGAGTGATAACATCCACAAGTAGGAGATTTGGTGGAGGCTGGTGGTGTGACAGTTCATCAGTTCATCAATTAAAGAACGTAGGCAATAATTACATGAAGAATACCGAGATGAATATAATGGAACACGGTGATGTTGCTGAGCATCAGCATTGGGTATTGTCATCCAAGTGCAAACTAAGGGTTATCCAGGAAAAAGGAAGAGCGAGCAGTGGTTAACCACGCTTCTTGTATGAACTGTTGCCATCGTAACAGTAGTGATGTTACGTTACGAGGTTGAAAAGTATGATTAACATCTTGCCAGCTTAGAAATGCTCAGGCACTGCACAAATCTTGCTGCTGCATATGAGTTAATTTCTGAAAGTGGAATCCAAGAAATTCAGTGGAAATACTTTCAATCTGAAATAAACATGCCTGCTGAAGAAAGGCACGCTAATGAAGGCTGCTTCTCAAGCTCAAACGCATTAAGGTGCAGGCCACTGTCTAGCTGCTAACACCACATCATACCATTAAGGTTCTTCATTATTATTACTCCTACTACTACAGTCTGCTTACACTATAAAATAAGATCTCTCGGGCTCCTTGATTCAGATGTTTACATCTGCCCTTGCACTGAAGCTCTTTCATGAGATTATTGTTTCTTCTGTCAGTTCAATTGAAAGCGATGATAAAAGTTACAGCAGTGCGTATGTCCTTGTCAAATAATGCTTTCAGAGGGCTGGAAGCACATTCATGGGAAAAAAAAAAGCAATGCTTAACTGATTTCCTTGATTTAGGAGAGAATGACTATCAAACAGCTTGCACTTAACTGGTCACATCCTCAAAACAGTTGAGTAATAAAATAAGCCCAGTTCTTCCAACAAGAGCTGACAGGTTTATACCAGAGGCAGCTGTGTGGTACCACCTTTGTGGATAAGACACCATGTAACTGGATTTCCTCTTACGACAACTTAAAACGGGGACGCAACTGGAAAACAATCACGTCATTCAGTATCACAGTTAAACTGCCAGCCTCAAAATTCATCAATATATGCAACAATGCAGCATAAACTATGCTGACCAGGGAAAATCATTATTTTTTGGTCCATTCCAAGATAAACTTCTACACACAAAAAGTTAGTGCACTGAGACTCTTCTGGGATATATTTTTTATATTGTGTAATTCAGGTACATTCCTAGATGAAGAATGATGCTTATTACCAGAAGGTTCAAGGACCTTTGGATCTCTTTACCACAGCTGACAGCACATAAGTGGATCACATTACAGGATCAGGACATGAAAGCATAAGCTTTTTCTAAGTACACTGTATTTCTCTTATGCTGTATCAAAGGTATTGGCTTGACCACTATTAAGTTGAACCTCATTTGAGCTCAGTGCATTTGTATTTTGTCACCCAAAACTGACCTATCTATCTCCTTCAGACATCCTTTCACCTTCCTTTTGCCTTTTTTCTTTTTTTTCTTTTTTTTTTTTTTTTTTAATTTACTTTATTTTGGTTCAGGGATTCTCTCTTTTGAATGCTTCAGATGAAACTTCCATCAGTTCTGGCACTGGCCTCAGCCTGCTCTCCCTGCACTCAGTGAGATTTATTACTGCCTTGCATTAAGACTGGTCATAAGAAACAACTGCCTTTGCTGCCCTGACCTGTCACTCTTCAGAGATACTCGGCTTTGTGCTGCTGCCATTTCTAACCTGTTTTCTGTTGCAACATGAATAAGTAAATGCATATCTCCATCTACTGTTAAATGTCATTGCTAAACAATCCTTTTGTCCTTTGCTGAAGTTGCTTATCTCTAAAGTTATTAACCCTGAAACTTTATTGTTTATCTCTGTGGAACATATTGGGATAAGCTGGTATGCCAAATGTTAGAGAAAATATCGGATTCTGTGGCTCAGGGAGGACACACAGCTGTCAGCTGTCAACCCAGAACCTGAGCAGGGTTTTCCATTATAAATTCAGATTATGATTCCCAACGTTTTGATTTTAAAATCGACACCTAACATCGAACTCTGATGCATTTCCTGGGAGTCTGAAACATGATTCTCCTTCGACGCTTTAAGCTGAGTTTAGTTATATTAGTAAAACCAAATGTTTCTAATCATGTTCCAAACTCGGAAAAGTTTTGGCAGATAAGTTAGTGGTATACAGTGTGCTGTCACTCTGAAGTCACACCCACCGCTGCCGTTCTACACTGGTACAGCCCAGGGGAATGGTAAGAGTCAAGTCCATAAATGACACACAAAGGCAGCCTCGCTCCATGCACAAGAAGCCTGAAAGTATATAAAGTTCACTGATGCTTGAAAAACACCAACCTAACTTCTGAAACGTAGCTTTTCCGAAGTGTCTCGTATATTTCAAGAAAAACTCGAGCTGGAAACCAGCATAAAAGCCTGGTAAATCTCTAGAAGCTTTAAGTGCTCTAATTTCAGCCACTGGAGCACAACGGGCAGAGGCAGAAGGCTGGAGAGGGCAGGCGGAGGCCTGGCAGAGCAGCAGGGAGGATGCAAGGAGGGACCTATGCCTGCAGCAGCTTACAGGACCGTCAGGGCTGGGTGAGTGCACTGGACAGCCAGGAAGAAGCCAGAGCAGACCTGGGACTGCAGGAGAACACCAGAGCTTCCTAGGAGAAGTGTCAGGAGTCTGGAGAAAGTTGATGCACGCTAAAAAGGACCATAAGGAATCAGGAGTGCTTGCAAGCCCCAGGTTGGCCTTCTGGTACACAGCCAGCAAGATATATGCAATTGCAAATCAAGACTCCCTCAACGTCTTCTCCTCTTTCCAAGCACACATGCTGCTCCAGCCTACGTTTTCTGGACCAGGCCAACTAGTTTTACATGCTGAACTACAAAATACCGTCAATAACGACTGCAAAGCAGTGAGCAATCCACTGCTGACGCAGAAGGCATCCCTGCCACTGACTCCATGCGACAAAGGTCTTGAGTTCACCCGTGCAAACACCTGCTGCTGCCCGCACTGAGACAGAAGGTTAGATGGACTTTCCCAACAAGTCCCCAGACTATGTGCAATACTCTCCTCCACCCATTAAATAAGGCAGCGTGACACTGCTTCGCTCGGTAAAGGCTGGCTTCCTTGGCACGCTGCAAATCCTAATGAACGGAGCAGAAATGCAGCACCCAGCAGGCTACAGAGCAGAGCCAGCCTGAACAGCGAGTATCTGGACTGCCTTCAATCTCATTAGGTGCTCAGTAGTCCCAGAGCAATCTTTCCGCTTTGTGCTGAAAACCAAAGCAGCTAAAAGTAGCCTATCAAATGTAAGGGAGTTTAGAATAACCTTGTTAGGAAGTCCTCTGAATTCACTGCAGACACAGCTCAAGAATGCTGACTCCGTTTGAAGTCCATGATTAGTAGACCCCAGCCAGAAATATGTCACTAAGTCCAGGTAGAGCTTGGCATGAGATGAAAAGACTCATTTAGCCACCGTTGGCAAAGAAACCATACAATGCACCTGAACCCCATCTAAATCTAGACAGAGCCAGAGTATAATGATGAAATACAGACGAAAACTATTCATAACAGGGCAGCATTTGAGACAGAAATTAGCCTTATCACTGGTAAAATGTGTTCGACAGATGCCCATTCATACAGAGAATTAACAGTGCTTACAAGGTAACTGCCTGTGCCATAGGGCGGTTGGA
>NW_010251973.1:10214-16821 GCF_000690775.1 Eurypyga helias | reverse complement strand
GGATCCCCAAGCGCTCTTCCACCCACAGTCCATCATGCCAGGAAGTAACTCTGTTCAGCTAAAATCTCTTTGGAAATACTGTCCTACAGAAATCATCCCTGAGAGTTTAGTGTGCTCTGCCTCCTTTTAAAGTCCTCCTAAAACCCCAAATAATAATATCGTCAAAACCGTACTGCAGTTTTGGATGTATTTAAGTCAATTAGCGCAAATTCATCTCAAGGGTAAGATTTTTCAGTCCACTCACCCTTAAACAACTGGATACTGTGAAAAAGCCTACAGCTATCTATCTGCATAGTACTGCAGAGGCTTTGAACACCACTAAAATAAAGTTCATTGACCTGAATTTATCTCCAGTGTAACTTCACTGACTTCAGTGGGCTTTTGCCAGTGATACATTTGCCCCCGGGGTTCTGGGACAGGAAATGACTGTGAAATCACAGCTTGTACAAATGTCAATGAACAGGTTTGGATGTGGGCAAGCCTGTGCATCAAGAAACTCTTCCCATTACCAATCTGCAAACCTTTGGCCGTTTGCAAAACGCTGCTCTTAGAAACATTCTGAAGAGCTATAAATAGACCGCTCAGCCCACGATAAATCACAGTCTGTGAAGGCTGAAAGACTGGAAATGTCTACAGCTCCGGGCATGCAGTGGGGGCTGGCAGGGCTTCTCTGACTTGAGACGAACTTTCAGACTTCAAGTTTTCATGTGTGTGAGTACAAGCCTCTCCCTATGTGCGTGTTAGAGTCACTTCTGGGTTCTTTCTGTTTCTGATGAAAAGTAGTATTTTTAAAAGCCACAAATTGACACCATTCAAAGAAAATTAAATGCCCTGTGAAGGTCCCAATTAAAAAAAAAAAAAAAAAAAGAAGGGCCCAAGTTCATTCAGTTTCATGTCCCTGTAGCTTCTGAGTTTCAGAAGCCACATGGTTTCAGGTGCCCCTTGTCTCTCCCAAGCAACTTCAGAAATCTTGCCGCAATCTCCTGAACTCTTCAGCCAACCTGAAGTTAGAGCCACACGCGCCGCCCTTTGGGAACAGCTCCGCCAGCTCGGACCCGCATTCAGTGCAGAAATAGGTACGTGTGCCTACACCAGCTCACCTTCCCAAGAACAGCATCGCTGCTCTGACTCTCACCAGGCCTGAAGAACAGCACAGGGAGATGGCACATGCCCATCGCAACAACTACGAAGCAAGAGGTAGAGGGGGGAAAACACATGGTCAAATTCTCAGCTGGTGTAAGTCAGCCTGGAGCTCTGTAAGTTAGTGAGTACAGAGCAATTTTTATCTTTTCAGATCCATACCACGCAGAGTGGTTTTACAATCAGTCCAACAGAGAGATGACAACCACTGTTCAGCGATAGCCATTTTACAGAGGCCATTACAATTACACGCAGGCCATTATCCCAGTGCCAGAGATTAATGGCAAGTATGCTTTCCCCTTTCTGTTTCACTGTGGAAGGGCAACAAAAAGTAGTTAAAGTATATATTAATGGTTCTTCAAATAATATACTTGATTACATCTAATGCAGAATATTTTCCTTCATGTTTTTGTAATGAACCTGACCATGAAAAAGAAATTTATGTCTACAGTTTGTATCATTATAAACTCAACTCATTCGATGTGGAAAAACTACAGTTTAATTGCTTGATTTAGATTTGACTGGTAAAATGCGTACTGAAACATTACTCTTTTAATTATGTTAATTTATAACTGAAAAGCCAAATTTACAAAGGCAATAACATTAATTATTTACTTGTCCATTAAAGCTGAATATTTATTACCAAGCTAATTGGCTTCATAAGTCTGCCAAAAAATTAAAAACGAGTTTATGAACTGATTTATAGTGGGATGATATTGCCATATCTCTCAGCAGGTCGTGTGTGTTTAACGGATTGCTCTGATACACAAGCACATTTCTTTCATTTATAGTCTGTTACATATAGTATCTTTTTTTTTTTTTTTTGGCCTTCACAAAGATGCTGGTTGTGACTCAGAGGAAGCTCCTTGACCCAAAATCCTTTATGCAGTGCAATGGACTTCCAGTGGTCTGCAGTAATTTAGGAAGATTGCACCCCACCTGGTCATTTAAATGCTCACTAAATGTAGGACTTCATTGACTTAAATCAACAAAATGGGAAATACAGTTGCTCAAAATAATCCAGCTCACAGCTGAAAGAACAGGGCAGTTAAGAAACAACAGCTAGTAGTGAAGCATCTCCATCCTCACTAATATTTAAAACTTCCTTTCCATACGCAAGACAACTAACATATTCAGTATTTATTTATGCATGCATCCTCAAAATAATACAATTAAATTACTAATGCTTTCAGAACAATTTGAGTGTTACCTTAATGTATGAGGAAAGGCTAATTTTGATTGCTATTGAGATGGAAATTCTAATTCCATTTGGCCATGCCTTTCAACGCCAGCACAAAGCAGATCGCTTCTCTTCCTGCTTATACTCCTTCAGTATGCAACTTTCCCAGAAGGTGACCGGATACCTGAAGAGCTGCAATGGCATGGCCATCAGCGTGAGGCAGAACAGGCTGCTGGGATTTTTGGGTTCCTTGTGCGTCTACGGTAGTCCGCTCTGACTGAGGCCTACCAGTAACTGGAGTGCAAAGACAGCTGAACCAAAGAGCCCACCCTGAGACAGCCCCCACACCGACAGTAACCGGTATGATCAATATTTATCTGTGTGGGTGTCCTCAAAGCAGGATGATGAGGTCTAAACTACATTCTAAACTTTCAGCCACGGTGTAATTGTTTCTCAAAAGAAGGGCAGACGTGTCCAAGAAAGACAGGCAACAGGTCAGTGGATTTACATCTCATGTGAGAAGGAACAGTTTAAAACTTCATTGCCCTTAGTTTTTTCCTGCAACTCCTCTGTTGCTGTCTGCAGCCCAGCAACAGAGCCAGTGACATGGAATGTGTGAAACTGTCTTGGGAAAAAGCATCTGGCGTCAACTGTCATTATCTCACACTGCCTGAGGGGCTGGATTCGGGACATACATTGGTTTTTATTATAAAATCGATAAAGGGGGAGGAAGCCTAACCCCAAAACTTCTAATTGAAGATCTGGGGTTTCTTTGTCCATGTGTCAGGTCCCACCACAATAAAACAGACCCGAGCCAGGATCAGAAGTTCCTCCAACACTTTTCTAGTGCCTTTTCTAGCACTACGCAGGGCAGCGATCCTTACGTCAACGTGGCAGACACGCCAGCACCTCTCCGCGCCCAGGTTTTCTAAAGGGAAGATACTCGGCTCAGCTCACCACTGCACTGCACGCCTACAAGACACAACTGGAAAGAGCCAGAACCACCTGTTAACACCCAAATCCAACCTGTGATGCTGAAGACATGCATTGTTTGACAGTTTACTTCAATGCCCCCAAAGTGACGAGGGGTGGTATTCCAGGTGAGTACGTTAGATCAGGTTGAAACTAGAGCTGTTCAATATCCACATCCAAAACCGCGTGGGGTTGCAGGCAGCCCCGCACCTACCAGCAGGATGTGATGTGGGTGAAGGCGCTCTCGCCCCCCACCTCCCCGGGCAGATTTCCACATGGCCTCTTGCACAGAATTTCTCTTTATCCTCTTCCAAGACCATATGCTTTGCATCCTTTCTAGTAAGACCTGATCAAAAAGAAGCTGTCACCACTGTAAGACTCCCCATTAATTTTTGGATTTAAATCAGTTTGTCCTACTATTGTGCTCAGGGCTACGAACTCACACGCATTAAACAGTCACGGAAGCAACCATGTCTCTTGCTTTGCGTTATCATGTGTCCAGGAGTTTGGCGCAACACACTTCTCCAGGGGCTGTTACTGATAGCCTGAACAGATGGGGAAGTGAGCTACGGAGATATGACGACACCACTTCTAAAGCTTTACCTCAGAAATGTTCGACTTGTCTAAGTTACATCCGCAGCTTCTTCCCCCAGCAAAGCACAGCCCAACAGGATAAGAGCAAGGAATCACTAGGCAGGGCAGAGGAGGGATTGTTTCTACCTTTAAATCTTACTTAAAAAAAAATATATATATATATATTTAGACCAAAAGCCAAAGTTTCAGAAGTATTAATTGTGCAGAAAGCTATTATGAGTTAAACTCCATACAAAACTCATTTATTTGTGCAATGCTGCATTGAAACGCCACTATTTTTTCTTAAACTTTGTTAACCATAATATAAGATATATTTCTTAGGAAAAAAATAAAAACCAAACTAAAGACCAAGACTTTTGTTTAAAAAGCTATAAAAGAAACTTATTTTAATGAAAACCAGAAGTCTTATTCTGTTCCGGTTGGGTTTCAGCCCAGCAGTTGCTGAGCCTGGCCTCTCCCCTCACTGTTATTATGGCATTAATGGTTTGGCACCGACTGGCGTCAGCCCGTCAGACTGCAAAATCCAGATCAGGTCTGGCAGGAAGCAGCAAACTTCACAGATAAAGACCTGGTACGAGGCAGTGCTGGTAAACAAGGATAATACTGCGTGACAGACAACTAGCAGAACAGAGGATGGCAAACAGAAGATAATTGTCAGGCACGTGGTATTTTTAGCAACAATCAACCGAAATGCCTTAGACATCAATTTCAAGATACTTAATCCCCTTAATGACATGCCATGGCATTTGTTTAATTAGGGTTTCACTTTGTTTTCTATAGAAGATTCCCCTCAGACTCTTGCATTCAGTGTGCTTTGTAAACAGTTCTGCGAGTACACTGAGCATTGGTTAGAGTTTAGTTATCACAGTGCTAAATTATTCCAGCTGGGTCATTATTAATTCTCCTAATTCTACTATCATTCACTATCATTACAACAACGCAGCGCCCTATGGATACATTTATTACAGAGCATAAATCCAGCGCCCGTGTAAGATGCTGGAATGCCTGCTGTGCAATCTTCATGCAAAAGCCTGAGGAATGTTTAAAAAGAATTATCTTTAAGACAACTTTTTAAAGGCTTACCTCCAGATTTCCATACTCCACCTACCTATTACATTTTCGTATGATGTTAGATAAGGTGTCTGTATGATACTCCACTCAAGTACAGGCTACTTGCCCAAGGCAAAACTCTTGCATAGTAAATACACCGGGGAAAGGGATGGTGGGAGAGCAAAGAGGAGTATACTGCTATACACAGCAATTTCCATTAAGAGAAAGCATTAAATAGCCATTTAAAAACATCTTAATGCATACTGCCCTTCAAAGAATTTATGCTTCTCACACATCTTTTTCTAACACAAGTATATGTTTGAGTGGGTCTTGATTCAGAAAAGCCAATCCACGAGGGAAGAGCTTTTAGTACCTGCTTAAAACCTGAGAGAAAGAGTTAGGGAGATGCTTCATTGTATCCCTACATGAGGACTGCAACTGGATTTATGAGTGCATAAATCCCTCCACATCATGCGATTGTACGTACAGGTTTTGAAATTTTGGGTTCATTATCAAGGCAACTCGGTACCTGTTTGGACACCTCTGAGTCTGATAACAAGCAGCCATAACGCTGTTTTTTAAGCGGCTGCTCTGAAATGGTCCCAAATGTTTCAGAACCGAAAATTATTAAGGTAGATCCTTCTTGCATCCCATGGCCAAAATGACGTAGAATATTTGAGTTAAATATTAACAAACTGCTCCTAAAGATTCTGCTGAAGACAGGCTTGTAGCTGTTAGTATTGGCCGCTGAATTCCTTGCTGCCTGGGAATGTGCATCTCTGCTAAATGCTTCTACCGATCCACAATCAAAAAGTTTGAAGGCTAAAACTTTAAGCTCAACTTTCTCTCAGATATGAGAACACAGTTCTTAAGTGAGCGTCAATCTCCTGGCGAAAGACAAAGTCTGGGATTAGTCACCCAATCAGAGAAGGAAATTAGATTAGTTTAATAAAGCACGTTAGATGTTACTTGCTGCTCATAAGTACGTACAAGTTTGATAACATGCTCTGTATCTTCTGGGGTATTTACAAACCTCCATTTCCCTTGTACCGTCCTCTGTGATGACAGGCACTATGTTTGCCTTCCTCTGGCCTTCCAACAATTGCCCTGTCCTCCCTAAGCTTCTGAGAGTTGTCGTAATAATTTGGTGGGTACATTTCAGGAGGCCATGCTGACCCAAATATATCACACTTATCTAAATACTCCTTATCTCGTTCTTGCCTTTCCTCATAACCCCTTGTTACAGGGAACACTGTTACCGATCTGACACAATTATTAACCTTTCTGTGAAGAGCAGTGCAAAATACTGGCATTTGGTATTTCTGTCTTCTCTCTCTAGTCCATTTATTTGCTTCCCTTTCTCACTGCCGGGCTTTCGCCTTCCTCTTGCCGCCAGCGCTTTTGTGAGTCACTCGGGCTCCGGCCCTCGGGCGCTCTGGGTCTGACTCTCGCTACTCAGCACCTGCTTGTGCATTGACCAGTGGCTGGTGAGACAATACGATGCAATTTATCATATGCTTTATATTTTCTATTATTTTTATTAGTAGTAGTATTTTTATATATTAATTTAGATGTAATTAGTAAATAGTTCTTATCTCAATTTTACGAGCTTCCTTATTTCTTTTTCCTCCGATTCTCCCCCTCTGCTCGAGGAGGGGAAGGGGTTCTGTG